>NW_006921706.1:7361863-7416074 GCF_000298275.1 Orycteropus afer afer
ATCCTACTTCCGTAGTGATACTGCCTTGGAAACCCAAGGAGGGGTCGCTGTGAGTCGGGGCCGACTCGATGGCAAACAACAACAACAACAGAGATTGGGGAGTGTTGTTCATTCACATTACTTAGGTGTCTGACTGAAAACTTCTGAGCCTTTATTATAACATACCAATAGTTTCTTATTTAACAAGCATTTATATAATGCGATGTCTGTGTCTGGTACTGTTCTAAGCTCTTTACTAGCATGGGCTCATTTAATCCTCCTAATAACTCTATCAACAAGATAGAGTATTTCCCCGATTTTTCAAATGAAGAAATAGCCACAGAGGACAAGGAAATGATGCAAGGTCCACAGCTTGCATTGGAACCCAGCAGGTGGGCCTCAGCATCCCTGCTCTTAACCACCACACAGCACTGCCTTGCTTTGCCACACAGTTCACATCTTCACTTTCTAAGCAAAGCAGAGCTATCCCAGGTGTCCTGTTGGCTCAGGGTCATCATTAGGCAAGTGCAGTAGTAGCAGTGAGGGCCAGAATGGGGTGGGGGTGGGGGGGTGATTGGAGATGGGAGGAAGGGGATGCCAGCTCCTGGGCAGGTGCTGCTTGCAGAATACTGGGAACACCAGTGACAGCTGTGGCTGGCCAGGCCACAGGCCAGATGCCAACAGCAGCCCAAGCAGCCACCTGCATCAAGCCTCAGCTCCTGAGTTTGAGTAGCCTGGGTTGAAGTGGAGCAGCCCTGACCACTGGAATCTTAGGTGGGCAGCAAGATTCACAGACACCCCAGCAAGCAGGATGGAGCACTATCAGAAAGCTGGCTCTATGATGATCCCAGCACCTTCCCGATATGCCAACTACCTCTAATACCCTACAGATGTTGGTCCAAGATAGTAGCAAAATCCATACCTTTCTGGTGCTGGTACTGGGTCAGTTGGAAGGAGGCAGTGCATACCATGTGGTATTCTCAGGTTCTGGCCAGACATTAATGAAGACGGTCAGTTGCACTGACATTGTCAAGCAGTGGGTACCAGGCCTATATACCAGCTCACCAAGTTACACTTCCTGGAGACAGAGGACAGCTGGGTCCTAGCCTCACCAGACACAGGCCTAGACCCCCTCACAGTATGTAGCCATGTGCCTGCGCTGTGGGCACTTTTCAGCCGGGAACCCCTGGACCCAGCTCTAATTGTGGACCCCAAAGAAGGGCTTGAGGCCCTGGGTCCTGAGGTTCTTGTCCAGCACCCTGTCCTCCAGACCTGAGGGTCTTGGGATGGCTGTGCTTCCTCCTATGAGTCCTTCCAGCTGCTCAACATCCCCAATAAGGTCCCCCAAAATAATAAATTTAAACACATTTCTGTCATGTCCTATTCTACTTCCTAAACTAGAGGTTTATTCTCAGCTACTATCATTATTCCCTTCTTACATCCAGGAGGTTTCCAGTTTCCACTGATACTACTTCTGAAGTATCTCTGGAATAGGTTCCCTCATCTTATCCCCACTGCTACTACCCAAAGTGGAATCTCCCTCAATTTAGAAGATTGCATTTGGCTCCCAGCTGGTCTCTCTGCCATCCTCCATGCTAATGTTAGTCCTAACTCTGTAACATAAAGCTGATCATATCATTCTCTTGGATAATAACTTTCTGTGGCCCCACTTGGCTAACTGACAAATCTAAACTTAGTATAACCTTCCACGTCCTTCACAAGCTGGCTCTAAAATACTTCCCTCAACCTTCCCTCTCAAATAACCTTCCCTCCTCTATCTCCCCCTGCCACCACATGCACAGACACCCTCTGTATTCTGGACACATTGAAAGATATGCTGTTCACCTCACTGTCACATACCCTGCCTTTCACAAACCCTGCTTATCCTACCTGAAATTCCCTTCTCCCTTATTCTGTGACTTTAGAGCTCCAACACCTCACTGAAGACCAAGTCACCCTGGGGAAACTTTGCTGGACATTACCTCTTCTCAGTGTTCCAATGGCACTTTTATATAGCTCTTCACGTGGCACATAGTAGATATTTGATAAAAACTGTATTCATCAAATTAATAAGCTCATAGTTGCCTTGAAGGCAAATGTTTACTCTCTGAACTCCATAATAAAGACACATGACATGCATTTTATAAATGTTTGTATCACTGAACATAATTTAATCCTGCCATGAATAAAATTGAGACTAGACTATGCAAGCGAGGAGCCTTTTCATCTTAACGTCATAAGTGATATCACCTATACAAACTAATTCATAATTCCCATTACCTAATTTGTATAAGAGAGCCATGGTGGCACAAACTCTTAAGCACTTGGCTGCTAACCAAAAGTTTGGTGGTTTGAACCCATCCAGCAGCTCCATGGGCGAGAGATCTGGTGATCTGCTTCCATAATGATTACAGCCTAGGGAACCCATGAGGCAGTTCTGCTCTGTCGCATGTGGTCATTATGAGTTTAAATCAATTTGACAACGCCAAACAATAACAATAATTTACATTGTTGTTGTTGTTACATGCTGTCAAGTTGCCTCCAACTCATAGTGACTGTTCTGGTTACCTAGTGCCACTCTGAGAGGAATATACCACAAATGGGATGGCCTTAACAAACAGAAGTTTATTCTTACAATTTGGAGGCTTTAAGTCCAAGTTCAAAGTGCCAGGCTCTAGGGGCTGGGTGAAAGCCCCTCAGCCTTGGGCTTCAGCTCTGCCTCCAGCTCCCAGCCCACTGGACTAGAGGCTTTTCTTCATTCAGACAGCTGCTGGCTGCTGAGGCTGCCAAGCCCAAGATTGACAAGTAAAAAGGCACAGTCTCGATGTTACCAAACCATATGACAGGCCATTCATTCAAGTCCATTTTAAGTCCCCAGATCGGCAGAGCATAGCAGGCTGCTGAAAAATGGCATGGCTGCATGCAGGGTCCAAGTGTGCCAGAAGCTAGAGACCATTCCCAAAGGCTTCTCCTTGTATACAGGAAGCAGACTATATCCCAAAGGCAGCTACTCAGCTACTTGTGGTAGTGCCCACCATGGAGTTGATTGCCAGTCTCAGCATGAGGAATAACTACCACCAGCTGCCCAGCCACTCAACCAGGCCCAGCCAAGTTGACACACAAATATAACCACCACAGCGACCTCATGTACTACAGAACAAAACATGGCCCGGTCCTGTGCCAGCCTCACAATCCCTACTGTGCCTGAGCTCATTGCTGCAGCCACAAAGTCTGGCCATTCTCACTTCCAAGGGGCATTCCAGCTGCACTTCTTTCAGGGCAGATTTGTTCATTCTTTTAGCAGTCCCAGGTACTTTCAGCATTCTTCGCCAGCACCACAACTCAAAAGCATCAACTCTTCTTTGGTCTTCCCTGTTCATTGTCCAGCTGTCACATGCATATGAGGCGATTGAAAACACCATGGCTTGTGTCAGGTGCACCTTAGTCTCAAGGAAATATCTTTGTTCTTCAGCACTTGAAAGAGATCTGTTGATACAGATTTGCCCAGTGCAATACGTCTTTTGATGTCTTTACTGATGCTTCCATTGGTGTTGACTGTGGAACCAAGTTAATATGAAGTCCTTGACAACTTCAGTCTTTTCTCCATTCATCATGATGCTGCTTATTGGTCCAGTTGTGAGGATTTTTGTCTTCTTCATATTGAGGTATAATCCATACTGCAGACTGTGGTCTTTAATCTTCATTAGTAAGTACTCCAAGTTATCCTCACTTTCAGCAAGCAAAATTGTGTCATATGCATATCTCAGGCTGTTAATGAGCCTTCCTCCAATCCTGATGCCATGTACTTTTTCATATAGTCCAGCTTCTCGGATTATTTGCTCAGCATACAGATTGAATAAGTATGGGGTAAAAGGATACAACCTGATGCACTCCCTTCTTGATTTTGAACCATGCAGTATCCCCTTGTTCTATTCAAATGACAGCCTCCTGATCTATGTACAGGTTCCTTGTGAGTACAATTAAATGTTCTGGAATTCCCATTCTTCTCAATATTATCCACAGTTTGTTATGATCCACACAATTGAATGCCTTTGCATAGTCAATAAAACATAAGTAAACATCTTTCTGGTATTCTTTGTTTTGAGCCAAGATCCATCTGACAACAGCTATGGTATCCCTTGTTCCACGTCCTATTCTGAATCCAACTTGCATTTCTGGGAGTTCTCTGTCGATATACTTCTGCAACCATTTTTCAGTTATCTTCAGTAAGATTTTACTTGTGTGTGATACCAATGATATTGTTCAGTAATTTCCACATTCTATGGGATCACCTTTCTTTGGAATGGGATATGGATCTCTTCCAGTCAGTTGGCCAAATAGCTGTCTCCCAGATCTCTTGGAATAGCCAAGTGAGTGTTTCCAGCATGACATCCACTTGTTGAAACATCTCAGTGGGTATTCCGTCAATTCCTGGTGCCTTGCTCTTCACCAATTACCTCAGTGGAACTTCAACTTCTTTCAATACCATTGGTTCTTGATCATATGCCACCTCCTGAAATGGATGATCATCTACTAATTCCTTTTGGTATCATGACTTTGTGTGTTCCATCCATCTTCTTTTGATGTTTCTTGTATCATTCAACATATTGCCCATGGAATCTTTCAGTATTACAACTCAAGGCTTAAATTTTTTCTTCAGTTCTTTCAGCTTGAGAAGTGCTGAACATGTTCTTCCCTTTTGGTTTTCTAACTCCAAGTATTTGCACATTTCATTATAATAATTAATTTTGTTTTCTTGAGCTGCTCTTTGAAATCTTCTGTTCAGCTCTTTTATCTTGTCGATTCTTCCATTTGCTTTAGCTATTCTCCATTGAAGGACAAGTTTCAGAGTGTCTTTTGACATCCGTTTTGGTCTTTTCTTCCTTTCCTGTCTTTTTAATGACCTTTTGGTTTCTTCATGGATGATGTTCTTGATGCCATCCCACAATTCCTCTGGTTTTCAGTCACTGGTGTTCAGTGCATTGAATCTATTCCTTAGATGGTCTCTAAATTCAGGAGGGATATAATCAAGGTTATATTTTGTCTCTTGTGGACTTCTTTTAATTGTTTTCAGCTTCAGCTTGAACTTACATATGAGCAGTTGATGGTCTGTTCCATGTCAGCTCCTGGCCTTGTTTTGGCTGAAGATATTGAGCTTCTCCATCATCTCTTGCCACAGATGTAGTCTATCTGATTCCTGTGTACTCTGTCTGGTGAAGTCCACATGTACAGCCACCATTTGTGTTGTTGAAAAAAGGTATTTGCAATGAATAAGTCATTGATCTTGTAAAATTCTATGATACGATCTCTAGCATCATTTCTATCACCAAGACCGTATTTTCCAACTACCAGTGATTATTCTTTGTTTTCAGCATTTGCATTACAATAACCAGTGATAATTGACACATCTTGATTGCATGTTCAGTCAATTTCAGACTGCAGAAGTTGGTAAAAATCATCAGTTTCCCATCTTTGGCTTTGGTGATTGGTGCATAAATTTGAATAATAGTGGTATTAATTGGTCTTCCTTGTAGGTGTGTGGATATTATCCTATCACTGACAGCATTGTACTTCAGGACAGATCTTGATACATTTTTTGTGATAATGAATGCCAGGCCATTCTTCAATTTGTCATTCCCAGCATAGTAAATCATATGATTATCTGATTCAGAATGGCCAAAAACAGTCCATTTCAGCTTACTAATGCCTAGGATATCAATCTTTATGTGTCCCATTTCATTTTTGACAACTTCCAATTTTCCTAAATTAATGCTACATACATTCCATGTTCTGATTATTAATGAATGTTTGCAGCTGTTTCTTCTCATCTTGAGATGTGCCACATCAGCATATGGGTGACCCGAAAGATTTACTCTATCCACATCATTAAGGTCAGCTCTGCTCAGAGGAGGCAGCTCTTCTCCAGTATTATTTTGAGTGGCTTCCAACCTGAGCAGCTCATCTTCCAGCATTATATTGCACTATGTTTCAGGGCTATTCATAAAGTTTTCCAGTAATATATCAGACAGTGTTTCACTGCTGTTCATAAGGTTTTCACCAGCCAAGTCTTTGAGAAGTGAATGGCCCCTTCCTTCCTGCAAGTCTGTCTTAATCTGGAAGCTCCGCTGAAACCTGTCCACCATGGGTGACCCTGCTGGCATTTGAAACACTGATGATCTAGCCTCCAGCTTCTCACAACACTCAAGCCACCACAGTACGACAAACTGACAGACAAGTTTGTCTCCCTTAGTTGTTCCAAACTGCTCTGCTCATCTCCTGGTCTCCTACCCTGCTCACTTACCCGCCTGCCCCTGTGGCACAAACACCTGCCTTCCACTGCTCCTGGGGCTGGCTCACCACAGCCTGCCTCCACACATACAAACTCCCACCTCCCACTGCTCCTAGTGCTGGCTTACCATGGCTTGCCTCCATGCACACAAACTGCTGCCTTCTGCTGCTCCCAGGCCTGATTTACCATGGCCTGCCTCCATGCATACATACTCCTGCCTTCCGCTGCTCCCAGGGCTGGCTTACTGAGGCCTGCCTCCACACACATGATTTCCCACCTTCCATTGCTCCTGGGGCTGGCTTACTGTGGTCAGCCTCCATGCACACAAACTCCAGCTTTCCAGTGCTCCTGGGGCTGGCTTACTCTGGCCTGCCTCCACACATACTGTAATTTGCATAAGAATAAGAAATAATCAGTATGACTTCTAAAAAGAAACATATTTTGCAGTACCATAAAAACTAATGTGTTTACTTAAAATAATTTTTTTTTTTAAATGGAGGGCTGTAGAAATGACTGCTTCTCTCTTGAGAGGTGTTGAATCTTTGCAGATGGCATTTCTCTAATTATTTAAGGGAAATGTTTGCTTAACTCTCAAGTGTCAGAGTGAACTTTGGACAAAAAGTGAGTTTTCTAAGTGTGAGGTGATCTGGCCCAAGCTAGTTTTCCTTTTACTAGATTGGCTTTTCTTCCTAAGACTTATATATATTGGATGGCATATGAAAGTCTGGTTTCTAGAATTTCATGGAAGAAAACATGCAAAACATACAGACTGACTGACCACTGAACCCTTGTGGCTATCATATTGCATGTCATACTGCTGCCATCAAACGACAGATCTCATAGAGTGACCTTCTCAGTGGCTCAGCAACTAGAAGCTCTTAGATGGATTCAGTATGTCCATGTTCATCACGTGTGCTCTGTGACTCCACGGTGGATTATACACATGACACCCAACCCCAACCACAGACTGTTCCATCTGCCTCTTTCTCCTTTTGGTAGCTCCTAAAGAAAATGTCATCTTCAATTATAGTTAAATGGAAAATTACTGTGTTCAAGTGCTACTGTCTCTGGGCTCTCTTGTTTCGGGCTCCAATCTGTCATATCTACATATCCCTCTAGATTACCCTCTCCTTTTAGTTAACAGCTCAAATATCATCTTTCCCAGCTAGTCCTCTTATTCTCTATGATAAATTAGTTGCAGTTTTTATTATCTTCTAGGTTGTAGTATATAGGAAGATAATTGCATGCTGATAGATTAGCCCAGCATTATTGATTTAAAATATTTATCCTTTAGGGATCCATCCCACTGTGATATTATTTAAAAAAAAAAAAAAGATTTACCTGGATATGCAAATAGAATGTGGATTTTAATTTCAAATAGAAACAGTATATCTACTATTTCCCAAATAACGATAGCTTTGTAATACTGTAAATTGTTTTTATTAGAATCTGAAAGAACTTTCAAAAATTCAGTGTTCTTTGCAACCACACTTTTTAGAGAGAGAAAAATAATGGTTTGATGTTTGTCTAGGTTGTCACTTTATCAAACTGGATTTCTAAATTGGCTGTAAACCAAACCAAACTCATGGCTGTTGAGTGTATTCCAATTCATAGCAACTCCACAGGACAGAGCAGAACTGCCCCATAGGGTTTCCAGGTCTGTAATCTTCATGGAAGCAGATTGCTACATTTTCCTCTTATGGAGCACCTGGTGGGTTTGAACTGCTGACCTTAGTAAGATAGCTTTAAATTGCAATTACTTTGGGAAAAGCTTGTGTTCTGTGTTAGTTTATCATTATATAGGCTATTGAAAAGTTTTGAATAGCACTTTTTTAGATGATTAAATTATTTTGTTAACCCTCACAAACTTTTCTAACAAGATGTATTAAAGCAGAGCCTATAATAGAGCCATACACTGTCAGTGGCTTTACAAGTTTTCCTGTCAATGAAACTCAGAATCCCCTTGCATCCCAAGTCCTAAGTCCATCCGTACCTTAGGGTTTGAACTATCAAAAGAATGAGTTAATAGGAAACAGGAACTTCCCATTCACAGTTCTGATATTAAGAAAAAAATGTTTGGATGATTTCTTGGTCTCCAAAGAGTTGGTAAAATTATAATCTAACACAGAAATTAGAAAGTGGAGGCCCACATATTATACAGTTTATGCCCTAGTCAGTGATGACTTTTTACTGAATGCATGTACCATTCTTGGCTAGTTTCAACTCATTTCTCTCAAATGTGTCTTCATGTTGCCACCTTAATGAGTTCTTGATGAAAATAAAACCACAAAGTGGCTTTAAAATGTATGTGCTATTGGTATGTGTGTGATCTCACAATCTACTATATAGCCACAGCAGTCAGAACAGCCTGGTACTGGTACAACACACACATAGACCAGTGGAACAGAATTGAAAGCCCAGAAGTAAACCCACCCATCAATGAACAGCTGATATTTGACAAAGGACCAAAACCCATTAAATGAGGAGAGATAGTCTCTTTAAAAAATGATGCTGCGCACACTGGGTATTTATTTGCAGAAAAATGAGACAAGATCCTTATCTCACACCATATAAATAAAACTAAGTCAAGATGCATCAAAGACCTAAATATAAATGCTAAAACTATAAAGAACATCAAAGGAAAAATGGGAGCAAACTTGGGGGTCCTAATACAAGCGTAAATACACTACCAAACATAACTAAAAATGCACAAATAGCAGAAGATAAACTAGGTGACTAGGACCTTCTGAAAATTAAACATTTAGGCTCATCAAAAGTCTTCACTAAAAAAGTAAAAAGAGAACCTCCTGACTGGGAAGAAGTCTCTGGCAATGACATATTGGACAAGGGACTAATCTCAAAAATTTATAGAAAATTTCAGCACATCAACAACAAAAAGACAATCCAATTCAAGAATGAGCAGGGGACATGAATAGACATTTCACCAAAGAAGACCTTCTGGGGGCCAACAAACACATGAAGAAATGCTTGCAATTAGTACCCATTTGTTGTTGTTGTTAAGTGCTGTTGAGTCATCCCTGACTTAGAGCGACCCCTCCTTGGGTTTCCGAGGTGGTATCACTACAGAAGTAGATTGCCTAACCTTCCTTCCAAGAAGTGGCTGGTGGGTTTGAACCGCCAGCCTTCTGGTTAGCAGTCAAGTGCCTTAGACACTGCTACCAGAGCTCTTAGTACCCATTAGAGAGATGCAAATCAAAACAACAATGAAATATCTCATCAGCATGAATAGCAAAGTTCAAAAAAAGAAAGACAACAAATAGTGATGAGGAGATGCAGAGACTGGAACCCTTATACACTTCTGGTGGGACTCTAAAATGATGCAACTGCTGTGGAAAATGGTATGGCACTTATGGGACTCTAAAATGATGCAACCGCTGTGGAAAATGATATGGCACTTCCTTAGAGGTTGACAATAGAAATACCATATGATCCAGCAATCCTACTATTAGGTATAAATGCTAGAGAAATAAGAGCCATTACACCAGTAGTTATATGCACACCCATGTTTGTCACAGCATTATTGATAATTAGCAAAAAGATGGAAACAACCGAAGTCTCCATCGATGGATGAATGGATAACCTAAGCTACGTTTGCACAATGGAATACTACCCAACATTAAAGAATATCAGTGAATTTGCGAAAAACCTGTTTTGGTTACTTAGTGCCACTCTGAGAGGAATATACCACAAATGGGTGGCTTTAACTAACAGGAGTTTATTCTCATACAACTTTGAAAGCTAGAAGTCAGAGTTCAAAGTGCCAGGCTCTAGGGGCTGAGTGAAAGTCCCTCGACCTTGGGTTTTAGCTCTGCCTCCTGCTCCCAGCCTATTGGAGCTAGAGGTGTCTCTCTACTCAGGCAGCTGCTGGATGCTGAGACTGACAAATCCAAGGTCTACAAGTAAAAAGGCACAGTCCTAATATTACCAAACAACATGGCAGGGCATTAATTCAAGTCCAGAAAAAGTCCCAAGATCGGCAGGGAATGGCAGGCTGCTGAACAACAACCTGGCTACATGCAGGGTTCAAGTGTTCCAAAAAACCAGAGACCTTCCTCAAAGCTGCTTCTAATATGCTGGAAGCAGACCACATCCCTAAAGTAGCTACTCATTTGCTCCAGTAGATTCCACTATGGCGTTAATTACCAATCTCACCATGGGGAGTAACTACATCCAGCTGCCCAGCCACTCAAAATCAGGCCCAGCCAAGGTAACACATAACCTTAACTACCACAGCCTCATAACACAGATGAACGTGGAGGACATTATGCTGAGTGAAATTAGCCACTAAAGGACAAATATGGCATGAGACCAGTACTATAAAAAGTTTACATACAGAAACACTCTTTGAAAGTTACCAGGGATGGGAGGGGAAGGAAGAACAAATCACTAACTAGCCAGACTTGAGTGAAGGGAAAAGCAATGTACAATAAGGGCGAGGTCAGCATGAAATGATCAAGGCAGACTAAGACATTGGGGAGGAGCACAAGAGTTAGGGGTAACAAGGTAAACAATATTATATACGCAATCCTGCAATAACAGAAATAACAGTAGTCTACGAGTGGGTGCACAGACATGCAAGCTGAACAGATGTGGGAAAGCAAATGGGGCTACACCCACAGACATATATATATAGGTTTGACAGAGGATATTTCTCCACATCTATTTATATGTACTGCAAATATATCCATGAATATAGTAGACCATACAGGAGGTAATTCTATGTAAACTTCTTAGCTAGTACCAAATACCTTGATAGAATGATTCACTGGGCTTGGGAGCTTAGGACCAGAGTCTCAGGGGACATCAAGGTCAATAGGCATAACATAGTATGCAAAGACAATGTTCTATATCCTACTGTGGTGAATAGCAACCAGGGTCTTAAAAGCTTGTGAGAGGCCATATAATATGCAAGTATTGGTCTTCTCCTGTCTGGAGCAAAGAAAAGTGAAAGAATTCAAAGACAGAGGGAAAGAATTAGTCCAAGGAGTAATAAACAATGAGACTCTCAGCCCCAATGACCCTGAGACCAAAGGAACTAGATGGTGTCCAGCTACCAGTGCTGGCTGCTCTGAAAGGGATCGCAATAGGAGGTCCCAGAAAGAATGGGAGAAAAATGTGGAACAAAATTCATAATTAAAAAAGACCAAGCTTATTTGTCTGATAGAGACTGGTGGAAAGCCCGAGACTATAGCCCTTAGTCACCCTTCAGAATTGGAACTGAATTCACCACCAACCAAACAGTAGGCCTGTAAGGTGAACAATAGCACCAAGGAGGTACTTCTTAGACCATCAACCATATGAGACCAACAGGACAGCATTTGCTCAGAAGGCAGGATGAGATGGGAAAGAAGGACAAAGGGAAATGGGAAACACAAGGAATTGGGAAGAGTCCTGTTACATTGTGGGGATTGCAATCAGTGTTATGAAAAAAATGTGTATGAATTGTTGAATGGAAAACCAATTTGTTCCATAAACTTTCACCCAAATCACAATAAAAAGTGGAAAAACATTACAGGAAAAAGTAAAGCAAACTGGAAAAATGTCTTTTAAAAAAATTTAAATAGTGAAAAAAAAAATGTGCTACCTTTCTAGCATAAAATTTTCAGGATAATTCCAGGTTTGATAACATTATCCCAAGGGGAAAAATTCTGTTTCTTACTGAGCAACTATCCCACTTAAGCATTAAATAAGATAAATGAAATTTGTATGTCTGAATTCTAACATAGTAAGCTAGCCAATTTTAAGTGGACTGTAGGAGCCCTAAAATGAAGCAGGCCTACAGGGTCATTGAAATGAAATTCTCACATGCATTAATCAGGCTTCTGTTGTTACCATCAAATGAAATATGATTTTAGGGCTTGGTAACACTTCACACTTGATTGGCTCTTTCTATGGTTACCCAACTATCTGTCCATCCATCTATTTAAATTCACTCCCCAGCTGTGATTCTGAGACAACCATTGTCATTTAGATGCCGATTCCTTACTGTAGTTCTTTTGGAGACTCCAAACATTGAAATAAGGACTCTTCCTCAAGATACATTAATTATATAAGCAAACTGAGAGATGGGGGTTTTTCTGGTTTGTTCTTTTTAATAGTTTCTTTCCTGGGCCTCTAGAGGGGGACTCTGCAGTTCTTACAAGCAAAAAAGAGTTCATGAGTATTAGTGATTGGAGGTAAGTCCAGACAAAGAGACTAAGAAAAGTTATCCACATATGAGGATTTGATAATCTGTAGGTGAGAAGTTTGTGAATTAATGAGTATGAAATAAATGAAGCAATTTCTGCAAAAGACAGAAAAGCTAAAAGGAAGCTAGAAGAGTAAGGTACATTATATTAAGTATCTTTTTCTCTTTCAGATTTTCATTTTAAAAGTTAGAGGGTAAAAGTTACAGGAAACCCTGGCTACAGCAGTTACCTCCAGGACAGGAAACTGTTTGGGGGATGATATGATATGAGATGAGCAAAGATGGGAATAAGGTTTACGTGTCAACATAAGCCTTTTGTATCTTTTCAATTTTGTGCATGTACATGTATTGAAATAATTTGTACTAAAAGTAATGGCAGTTTAAGAGAGTTTTCTGATGTTTCCCCATTTCTATGAAATTTTATTTATTCTTACTTTAATCTCATTAATTCTCATCATTTTTAATAAGAATTAATTCTTACTACTTTTAAGAGAAGAGAGAAGGAAGGCTTTAGGGGCAAAGATGGGAGGCAGAGTCCCAAAGGTGGTGTCATCTGAGCAGCTTTATAGAGGAGGCTGGAGGATAAAGTCACAGGGAGAGCCATGTGAGAAGGTTCAATCACTTAGGGACAAGGGATCAAAAACGATGCCTGAGGGAAACCCACCAAAATTAGGAAAGAATATGGGAATGTTTTCTTTTAAAAGCCTTCACTGTTCTAGGAGAACTGAAACAAGTAGAGTTACGTTTATCCTGAAGGGGAAAAAAGTGAGAAAGTGAAGAGATAACTTTTCCCATGCACCCTCAGTTGTGTCCTGCAAAGAACATGTTCTGTGTTTTGCACCAATAAGGATGTACAGAAAATCTTTTCCCAAAACAATCAAAGAAGAGTGACGATAGCTATTTCAGAGGAAATAGCCTCCATGTTTTCCATCTAACTGTTGGGACTTGGTGATGAGTTCGACCTCTCGAGGCTGACATTTGGTCCCTTAACTTGAAGGCTTTCTGCTGGTCACTATTAATAGCTTGTTCTGTGTTCATTGCCCACTTCCTGACTCTCATTCATGCTATTTAATATGCTCAGACAAAATCTTTCTGCAGTCTCTCTCTCAACTCTTTTCTCTAAATCTAGCAATTTCATCAGTCCTTTCTTAGTAGTCTTACAGGTTTTACAGAGCATACCAAGATTATTTACATGCTGATGAACCCAAATTTTGTTGCTCACATTTCCTGAGAAGTAGTATCAATTGCTATAAATCAAACAACATGCCTTTGGCTTTGTAGTGTTTGTTTATCACTAGTTTACTTTTTTTTTAATACTTGCATAGGGTATCCTAATGCTCAGGCACTACGCCACCAGAGCTCCCTCAAATATAAAAGGGAATTAAAATACATGAAGACTGTGACCGCATAGGGTTTTGTGCAGTGTCTAACAAAGTTTACATGTCAAAATAAGATACAAGCGGGAGGCAGAAGGACCTAGTTCCTCCCAGAGTTTGCAGAGAATATATAAAGGACTCAGGTTTCACTTGTATTTTATCATGGTCACCACAAATCAAGTGTTTTAAAATAAAAAGTTGAAGGCATGCTTAATTTTAACAGTTTCCATGTCTTTCCCGTCCAGGCTGTGCACGAGATGCCTGCTCACCCTCCTTCCCCAGCCCCTGCCAGGAGAAGCCAGTGATTTGAAAATTGAAGCTATGTCAGCTAAGCTTTTATTGGGACTTATTATCTGGGGCTCCGTCTGCTTTTAATTTTAATTCTTTGCTGAATGAACTAGCAACTTTTTTTTTTTTTTTTTTTGCATGTCTTCCATTTTAAAATAAAAAGCAATGGCTAAGTATGGCCATGTGAAGCCAGACAGTGATTATGTTTCAAAAATTAGACTCTTTCCTATCCTTGATATATTTTAGATTAGGACAAGACCCCTTGCATTCTTTATGGACCTACTTGTCCCTCTTCAGTCCTTGACACGTCCCCATTCTCCTCCACCAGTCTCCAATTTCAAGTAATAAATCATACAAGTAAAGTTGACATTAAGAAACTGGTATAAGGAAAGAGTGTTTTGAAAATAAAATGATGGTTTGATCAATGTTTTTACTTAAAATTCTCTCTAGAAAGTATATTTTAAGAAAAAGTTAAACATGAGTTGTGCAAAAATAAAAATACTGTCATTTTTTGTTTAAAGATATATCTTTTTCATAGTGGAAAAGCACAGCAGATATTTAAACTCAATGATGAACAATATGATAGTTTATTTATGCAAGATAATTAACATATTTGATTTTTTTCCCAGCCTAGGGTTTTTCATACCATTCTGCCTTATAGATAGATGTAACAATCTTTTAAAATGTACAGAATGCAGAATCTTTGTGATTAAATATTTGTAAAATGCTCTTCAGTTTATAAAGCTGTTAAATATTCATTACTTCTTAAAGGTTCACAGCAGTTCAATGAAAGTATGGATTTGCTAAGGCCTCTCTGGTAGCATA
Source organism: Orycteropus afer afer (assembly GCF_000298275.1). NCBI lineage: Eukaryota > Metazoa > Chordata > Mammalia > Tubulidentata > Orycteropodidae > Orycteropus > Orycteropus afer. Next base: position 7,376,829 of record NW_006921706.1, read on the forward strand.
GTGCCTAAGGCACTTCACTGCTAACCAGAAGGCTGGTGGTTCAAACCTACCAGCCACTCCTCGGAAGGAAGGTTGGGCAATCTACTTCCATAGTAATAATACTGCCTCAGCAACCCAAGGAGGGGTCGCTATGAGTCAGGTCTGACTCGACGGCACATAACAACAACAACTGAGACCAAGTGAATCTGACTGACTTGTCCACAGCTGCCCATATGAACCAGGACTCAAATCCAAAGCCTCTGACTCCAAAATCATTGGTCTTTTCACTGCTTTTGCCTTGAGTTCCTCATACTTCAATGAGTGGATTCGTGTACTTAGTCCCTGTGAGAGAAAATGTTTCTGTGGTAGAGGAGACACAACTTTTTGTTAAAGAACTAGCCATGTCTTCTAGCACACTCCAAGTCTCATTTTCACTGACCACAAAGGGTCATTTGAAAGCAACCTTAAGAAATATTTGGGGCTTTCTTTTCTTTTTCTCACTAAAACAAAAAACCAAACTCACTGCTATTGAATCGATTCTGACTCATAGCGACCCCCATTGGGTTTCTGAGGATATAAATCTTTTTTTTTTTTTTTTTTTTAGGATTTGGGTGAAGATTTACAGAGTAAATTCACTTTTCATACAGCAGTTCACATATACTTTGTCTCATGTCATTGACCAAAATTTACAATGCAGCAGCTCCCCTCCCACTTCCTCCCCATAGTTACCTCCTCCCAGTGTCCATCCCTTCATACTCTTCTGCACCCTGAGCTATCTCCCTGTGCATAAGCAGCCCTTCCTTCTCCCATGATTGTTCTCTCCAGGGCGTGTGTCTACTTGAGGTAAATGTTTAACTCACATGCCTGTACTTTGTTTGGCTGGAAACCACAGTTGTGGGTTCAATTCCAGACCTGAAGGGCAGCTAGGGGCCATAGTCTCAGTGGTTACACCAGGCTCCATTGGACCAGCAAACCTGGTCCCCACCTTCTTTTTTTTTTTTTTTTACCTCCAAATGATTTTGAGTTTTGTACCACATTGTTCTCCGAGGAGGATATAAATCTTTATGGAAGTAGATCACCCCATCATCCTTCTGCTGGCCTGCTGGTAGGATTTGAACCGCGATCTTCTTGGTTAGCAGCCAAATGTCTTATCCATTATGCCACCAGATCTCCTATCAGTTTCTCTATCCTGTGGACATCTAGTCACTTCTCTTTGTTTGGCATTTAGGACTTCTGTTCCACCTTATTCTGCGAGTGTCCTTTGATGTGGAATGACTGCTCTAGAGGGTGGATTCTTGGGGTGCCTGAATTCCACAACAGTACCCTTCAAGCTCAGGGCCTCAAACCTGAGCTTTGATATATGGATAGAAAACAGGCATCACAAAGTCGGCATCTCAGCTAAAGATCCTATGCAAAATTGGCCCACAGGTTTAAAAGCCAGTACACTGTAGAGAAGTTTTTATTTGTAAGAGTAAAGTACAGAGGCCCTAGGGCAAATAGACACACAAGATAGTAGGCCACCTGTGGCTGTTTCTGATACAGCACATCTTCCCACACACTCAGCTAACCTGAGTTAGGGCCAGTCTGACCTGAGTAGTGTAACCATCCTCTGAGAAGTGAGTTTGGCTTCTGGAATCCTAGGTCCCACCTGGGAATTCTGATTCAGGAAGCCTAGGGTGGGGTTCAGGGATCTGGTTTTTAACAAGCTCCCAGGTGAATCCATTGTTAATACTCATGGTCCGCACCCAGAACACATTGTACCAGCATACCACTATGGAAGCACTGATGCTCACAGTGATGACAGGTCCTTTGAAGAGGGGTAAATTTTCTCTATTTAAGACATATTCAGGAAGACAAGTGACTAATATATGAAGATTTCTTATATTTTAAAAAATAGAGTTAATTTAACTTAAATTAAACCACCTTGTTTCCCAGAAATAATAATAATAATAATAAAAACCCCACCGCCATCAAGTTGATTTTGACTCATAGCAACCCTCATGCAGTTTCCAAGGCTGTAAATCTTTATGGAAGCAGACCACCTCATCTTTCTTCCATGGAGCAGCTGGTGGTTTTGCACTGCCGACCTTTTGGTTAGCAGCCAAATGCACTACCAGCAACACCCCAGGGATCCGCCTATGTAAAGCATTACTATACTTTCTGACAAAAGGTCATTAAAAAGACAGGAAAGGAAGAGACAACCAAAATGGTTGTCAGATGACACTCTGAAACTTGTTCTTGAATGGAGAGTAGCTAAAGCAAATGAAAGAAATGACAAGATAAAAGAGCTGAACAGAAATTTTCAAAGAATAGCTCGAGAAGACAAAGTCAGTTATTACAATGAAATGTACAAAGACCTGGAATTAGAAAACCAAAAGAGAAGAACACACTTGGCATTTCTCAAGCTGAAAGACCTGAAGAAAAACTTCAAGCCTCAAAATACAATATTGAAAGATTCTATGGGCAAAATATTCAGTGATTCAGGAAGCATCAAAAGAAGATAGAAGGAATACTCAGAGTCACTGCACCAAAAATTTTGGTTGATGTTCATCCATTTCAGGCAGTGGCATATGATCAAGAACCAATGGTATTGAAGGAAGAAGTCCAAGCTTCACTGAAGGAATTGACAAAAAAACAAGGTTCCAGGAATTGATGGGACAACCATTGAGATATTTCAACAAACAGATGTTGCACTGGAAGTACTACTCGTCTATGCCAAGTAATTTGGAAGACAGCTACCTGGCCAACTGATTGGAAGAGATCCATATTTGTACCCATTCCAAAGAAAGGTGATCCCACAGAATGTGGAAATTACTGAACAATGTCATTAATATCATATGCAAGTAGAATTTTGCTGAAAATAATTGAAAAATGGTTGCAGCAGTATATTGACAGGGAACTTCCAGAAATGCAACCTAGATTCAGAAGAAGACATGGAATGAGGGATATCATTGTTGATGTCAGATAGATCTTGGCTGAAAGCAAAGAATACTAGAAAGATGTTTACTTGTGTCTTATTGACTATGCAAAAGCATTCAACTTTGAGGATTATTACAAATTATGGATACCACTGAGAAGAATGGGAATTCCAGAACACTTACTTGTGCTCATGAGGAACCTGTACACAGAACAGGAGGCTATTGTTCAAACAGAAAAAGGGGATACAACATGGTTTAAAATAAAAAAAGATTCGTGTCAAGGGTTCACCATATTCAGTGGTAATGGCACTTATTATTATTATTATTCAGTCTGTATGCTGAGTAAATAATCCGAGAAGCTGGACTATATGAAGAAGAACGTATCATCCAGGATTGGAGGAAGGCTAATAAACAACCTGCAATATGTCAGTGAAGGCAAACATTGATATACAAGTGGATAGATGGGTGGACAGGCTGAACTATTAAGTATGTCTATACAGGGGGGAGCATGCCCAAGACCATGTATAGTGTTGGCAGACTGTTTCTACAAGTGTATTTGTGTGTTCTGTAAGAATTTCCAGGTATATAGTAGAGCTGACAAAGAACAAGGTTGTAGTCACTTCTTGGCCACAGCCAGCTACCGAGATGGAGCAAGTAGTTGGGACTGAAGACCATAGTCACAGGGGACATCAAGCTCAACTGGCATAATATACTACACAAAAACATTGTTCCACATCCTACTTTGGTGAGTAGTGACTCGGATCTTAAAAGCTTGCAAGTGGCCATCTAGATGCAATGATGGGTCTCTCCTCATCCAGAGCAAAGAAGAATGAAGAAAACCAAAGATGCATGGAAACAATTAGTCCAAGCGACTGGTACAGCAGCATGCAGTCCTCAGCCTATGCAGCTCTGAGACCAGAAGAACTAGATGGTGCCCAGCTACCACTGTCAACCACTCAGAGGGGGATCTATGTAGGAGATCCTGGATAGAATGGGAGAACAATGTGGAACAAAACTCAAAATCATTAAAAAAAAAAAAAAAAAAGGAGGGGGGGAGGGACCAGGTTTGCTGGTCTGATAGAGCCTGGTGGAACTCCGGAGACTATGGCCCCTGGCTACCCTTCAGGTCTGGAATTGAACCCACTCCTGTGGCTTCCAACCAAATGAAAGACAGGCATATGAGCTGAACATTCCCATTAGGTAGCTATGTTCCTTGGAGAGATCTATCATGGGAGAATAGAAGGGCTGTTTATGATCAGGGAGACAGCTTGGGGGGCAGGAGTGCATGGAAAGGAAGGACACAGGGAAGAGGTAACTGTGTGGAGGAAGTGGGAGGAGAGTGGTTGCATTGTGGGAAATTGCAGTCAATGTCATGAGACAAAGTGTGTGTGAGCTGCTGTATGGAAAGTGAATTTGCTCAGTAAACTTTCACCCAAATCACAATAATAATAAAAAAAAAAAAGCCTGCAGTGTAATATGCAGATGACACAACCTTGCTTGATGAAAGTGAAGATGACTCGACGTACTTACTGATGAGATTAAAGACTACAGTTTGCAGTATGGATTATACCTCAACATTAAAAAAAAATGAAAATCCTCACAACTGGACTGATCAGCAACAACACAATAAATGGAGAAAAGATTGAAGTTGTCAAAGATTTCATATTACATGGATCCACAGTCAACACCTATGGAAGCAGCAGTCAAGAAATCAGACAACGTATTGCACTGGGCAAATCTGCTGCAAAAGATCTCTTTAAAGTGTTGAAGAGCAAAGATATCACTTTGAAGACTAAGGTACGCCTAACCCAAGCCATGGTATTTTCAATCACCTTGTGCATGTGAAAGCTGGACAGTGAATAAGGAAGACTAAGGAAGAGTTGATACTTTTGAGTTGTAGTGTTGGCAAAAAATACTGAAAGTACTATGGACTGCCAAAAGAATGAACAGATTTGTCTTGGAAGAGGTGCAGCCGGAATGCTCCTTGGAAGCAAGAATTTCCAGACTTCGTCTCACCTACTTTTGTCATGTTGTCGGAAGGGACCATATGCTAAAGGATGTATTGTGCTTGGTAAAGTGGAGAGTCAGCGAAAAAAGAGAGTGCCTTCAATGAGTTGTATTGGCACAGTGACTGTGATGATAGGCTCGTGTATGGCAAGGATGATGAGGATGGTGCATGACCATGCAGCATTTCATTGTGTTGTGCATTGGGTCACTGTGAGTCAGAGCTGACTTGATGGCACCTGACAACAAAAACAATGCTTTGTGGTACTTACTGTACATTTGCTTGAAGCCTGAGGGCCTACAGATTTGTGTACCACAGGCTCTCGTTTTGTTTACCTATAATCCCTCATTTCAGTTTATATGTTGAATCTATTCAAAATTCACCTACCTATTAGTTCTAGCTTGGATAGACTGTTTTTGGATGCTCTTTCAGAATTCTGCATCCCTTCTCCTCCCCTGTCCTGCAAGTGGCTTAGAAAGATGTCCTTGAAGATGCTTTCTATCTTCCAATTCCTTTCTAGTGTTTGGTGCAGCATGGCCAGCCTGGGCTTGCATGGGCTCCTTGAACAGATCATTTGTTCAGGGTGTCATGGTGTGTGATTGAAGCTGTCACTGTGGTAATGCTTACTTTCTATTATCAGTTCTGACAATGCTGCGGCATTCTCAGCCACTTTCCTTTGAGGAATCCCTGCCCCTCCCCCAATGACAACTTATACTGCCTGTGATTTCAGTTTGGCCCCAAGCCCAGGAGATGCCTCTTGAAGCCTTGGCTATGGGGCCATTTTGTTACACAGCAGTACCTGTCCCTGGCAAGCTCATGGGGAAGTCACTTTTGTCTTCTTCTATAAAGCATGTGAGATTTATCTAGATTTCTTCTTTTCCCACCCTGTAGCCCAGAGAGATGTTGTTGTTGTTATGTGCAGTCAAGTCGGCCCCAACTCATAACGACCCCTCCTTGGGTTTCTGAGGCGGTACCACGATAGAAGTAGATTGCCCAACTGTCCTTCCAAGGAGTGGCTGGTGGGTTTGAACAGCTAGCCTTCTGGTTAGCAGTCAAGTGCCTTAGGCACCACGCCCCCAGAGCTCCCAGAGCTAAATTTAGTCCTTCTTCACCAACTGCACTGCCTCTCTTTGATACAACTGACCCTGTTTGGAGCGGAGGCAGATTGTAGAGGCAAACCCCATGCAAACTCCCAAACAGATAATGGGGCAGAGGCTCTTCTGCCTTTGGTTGGTCTCTCAGTTCTTTCCCTCCCTGGCTTTCTTCCTTCCCCACCGTTACCACCCCCACCAATACCGTAAAAAAGCTATCGGTGAGTCTGCCTACTGAAGTGAAGGATAAAGATTGTGTGACATCCTTTATACTCTGGCAGAACCCAAGTTTCATGCCTACTGTCTTACTGCAGACTTACTTGAAAACCTATTTTGGGCTGCCAGAAGCTAGAGAGCACCACTTACTTTCTCTTTGTATTTTCAGGAACAATCCAAAGCCATAGCCTCCCACACATCCCAAGCAGACTTGTGCCCAAGGCTAACAATGGAGAAGTTCATTTGCATGGACATACAAACAGAAAAGCACATTGACGTATTTCTAAAAAATATTACCCTCATTTCCCACTACTGGGACACAAACACTGTGCCTTCTGAGCCTATGCCTTCATTTGTCATACTCACCTGACCATATAGACTCAATCAGATTTCTCTTTTCTTCTTTGCATTGATGGAAGAAGCAGTAATAAAAATAGAATAAACATAATGCACAAAAATATTTTATTTTAGTCCAGAACATAGCTTCATAGCTTCAGTTACAAAAGTAGAAGCCAAAGCTTTCAACAGATTTCTTGAGAAGTAACAAATGACAGTGAGAAAGAAGAACAGAATGACACACCATGAAAGTATGGGGGTTGGCTGGACATTTAGTAGAGGCGGACAGATTCACCAGCTTAAAACTCAATGATATTGATAACAGTGGCTTAAATCTTCATGAAACTGTTTCATTATATTCAAGAATCTAAAGTGGCTTTCAACAGTCAACTGTATTGAGTCTTATTTCTTTTATTCAAGTGTTCTTTCAACTCCTCTTCTCCTGTATCCCATCAGTTTTATCTCTTTGATTCCCAAACAAAACCCCTTCCAAACCCTTCCTAGTCACAACACCCCAAACAGGAAGTTTCTTCCTTACTTCCTCCTTTTTAATTTATAGCCACCACCTCCTCTAAAAACCAGAACCAATTGCCATCAAGTTAATTGCAACTCACCATGGCCCCGTGTGTTTCAGAGGAGAACTGTGCTCCACAGGGTTTCCGGTGGCTGTGACCTTGGAAGTAGATCACGGAGCCTTTCTTCTGAGGTGCTTCTGGTAGACTTAAACCACAGAGCCCTGGCTTAAACCTGGAACTTCTTGGAATTTGCTTTTTATACGCTGCTTTGTAGTTGTTCTAATGTACTATTTTGTAATTGTTCAACATATTTTTCTTTCTGTCAACTGTATTGAAGGTATTTTGATGCATTGATATTGGGTATGAATATATATATGGTTGTTATATTTTCTTAAAGGACCACTGATGGCACAACAGTTAAGTGCTCAACTGCTAACTGAAAGGTTGGTGATTTGAACCCACCAATGGCTCTGCAAGAGGAAAGACCTTTGCTCCTGTAAAGATTACACCCTAGGAAATCCTACGGGGCAGTTCTACTCTATTGCATCAGGTCACTATGAGCTGGAATGGACTCCATAGCACACTACAATAACATATTTTCTTTTCCTTTTTTAATTTTTATTGTGATTTAGGTGAAAGTTTACAGAGCAAATTCATTTTCCATACAGCAGTTTATATACATTTTGTTTCATGACATTGGCTGCAATGCCCCACAGTGTAACAGCTCTCTTCTCACTTCCTCCCTGTAGTTACCTCTTGCCTGTGTCCCTTTTATCAATACATAATGTTCTTTTTCTTCTTTTATTATATATTCTGTTCTATGAGGAACTTGAATTGAAAGAATCTATGCTTTGTGACTCTAATCAGTGCTCTATTGTTTTTTTCTTCTGCTTCAGTCAAAAATCTTGTTGCTTTTTATTTACTCAGTCAAGCATTTTTATATGCCTGTTTGTGTATTAATTGACAATTGTTTGTCATTTAGAGGATATTCATTGTTTTCAAAAGTACATTATAGCCTTTCCATTAGCTGTTCCTTGTCATCTTCCTGTGAATCAGGCCAGCAAGACCTGCCTCATCCTTTTCACATGTTATTTTGTACCGTTTCTAAACACAGAGTTTTTCCTTGAAGCAGTGGTCAGGATTCTGCTACCCCAGTCCCATGGAAAGAGGTTCCCAGTGAGCAGGATTCAATGAAGAACAACCAAAAACCAAACGCACTGCCATTAAGTCTATGCTTACTCATAATGACCCTATAGAACAGAGTAGAACTGCCCCATAGTGTTTCCAAGGCTGTCATTATGAAAGCAGACTGCTTTGTCTTTTTCCCATGCAGCAGCTGGTGGGTTTGAACTTCTGACCTTTTGGTTAACAGCTGAATGCTTTAAATGCAGCACAACCAGAGCTCCTTATCAATGAAGAACAGTAACTGGAAAAGTAATGGGAATGTTGAGGTAGGAAAGACGTGGGTTTTTCCAAGATCTTTTCAGATTCATCACTGAGTGAATGCCTAGATGTTTTCCTTCTCTATGGCAGTGCTGTTTTTTGTTTGTTTGTTTGTTTGTTTTGTTTTTGCCATTTTGCTTTGATTCTGAAGTAAAAAGTTATATTTGCAAAGAAAGCACATACTTCAGAGATAAAAACTGACCATATGCCAGTAACAACTTTAGGCTTACTTTCTATTTTTTGATCTTTTTTCAGTCATTTTAGCGGCCAATATTGAGTATTTCTGTTGTGTTTAAGATGCTGGGGGAGATAGAGCAAAGATATAATATCCCTCTTGTCAGTCTTAAAGCTTAGTAGAAGATGTTGTTGTTGTTGTTAGGTGCCGTCGAGTTGGACCTGACTCATAGTGACCCCTCCTTTCCGAGGTGGTATCACTACGGAAGTAGATTGCCCAACCTTCCTTCTGAGGAGTGGCTGGTGGGTTTGAACCACCAGCCTTCTGGTTAGCAGTCAAATGCCTTAGGCACTATGCTACCAGAGCTCCTTAGTAGAAGATATAAGACATATATTCACAAAACAAAGAGAGAGAGGGAGAATACATGCTTGGTATTCAAATGAATAGTAGGGTCTCTATGTCCCTCTAGAATTTCATAAGAGGGACAGGAAGTCCCATTTAAATCGGGACAACTTGCCACTCTATTCTAAACTACACATATTTTTATTAAAATTAAAATCCACTTTCCAGATATAGAGCAATCTCTAGTCATGACTACTCACACTCACACTTTCATCTTCTATTTTTTTTAATGTAATAGCTGTAAAAGAAAGTTGTAAGACAGACATTGTAAGGATGACTCCCAGAGTTTAATGATTTACTCGTGCCCATATTAACAAGTCTCATGGAACAGGAATAGACCCACTTTCCTGGCTGACCCCAGACCTAGCTCCTTTTCAGCCTGAGCATGACTTAGTGGAGGGGATTGTAGCAAGACTGCCTATGCCAGCCAAGCTTCCTGCCTGGGAAACAGCAGGAAATAAGCCTAAAGGAGTAAGTGCTGAAACTAAAGTTACGCTTATTTTTATAGGGGATAACAAGGAAAAACAAGCATCATGGTGACTACCCTTATATGGTAAACCTAGAAGTACAGCCAGATTTTGGAAAGATGGATGCATGCGTGTATGCATGCACACACATGTGCTCATGGCAATGTGGCTACTTTAAGCATTTTTCTTGCCTGTATTTACACAGTTAAACCTCAGTTGGAAACAAGCTATATTAGCTCTGAACTTCTGCAGGAGACTTTAATCTAGCAACTCTCTTCACAAGTCAGCACCTCTGCGTTCCATGGCATCTGGCCTGCTTTGTATATCTTCTTCATTGTTCCAAAATAATCCTAGGGTTGCTTTGTGCTCTTTTCTGGTGCTTTGGAAGTTTCCCTTCTTGACTTGGTGTAACTCATTCTCCAAACATGTCAGGTTCCTCCCATTGAGCATGCATGGTGTTAGACAGAGTTCAGTTCACTAACCTTGAGGAGCACAAGGTTTAATAGGAGATAGCAGTATAAAGGAAAAATCACAGATGGATGTAAGTGATATAAGTAAATATGGACAGGAAACATTCCCTCAAGGCATTTCCTATATATCTGACCATCTCATTACCTAATACTATTTTCTAGAACTTAGGCAAACTGATTACCTTATTCTAACAAGCTCTCATTAAAACTGTTGTTCCTTCCATTGTAATACTGTACGGGGAAGAGAAGTACTCCAATTCACAGATGTATTAGGTGTTAGCATTTTTTTGTTCATTCAACATATATTTTGCTGGTCACTGGGTAGCACAAATGCTTTGTGTTCAACCACTCAGCTAAAGAGTGGCAGTTTGAACCCACCCAGGTGCTACAGAAGAAAGGCCTGGGGATCTGTTTCCATAAAGATTACAACCAAGAAAACCCTATGGAGCAGTTCTACTCTGTAGCACATGGGGTTGCCATGAGTTGGAATTGACTCAATGGCAATGGTTAATGGATAACTATGTGCACAGCACTGGGGGATACAATGGTGGCTATTGTGGAGCTAATAGGGAGATAGGCACTCAACAAATACTGCATAAAGGAAATATATAATTAAAAACTGTGACATACGCTGTCAAAGAAAACTACAATATGCTATATGAGTTTGTGATGGAGACCTTATTTAGACAAGAGAGTGAGAGCATGTTTCTCTGTGTGGGGTCACTAATTTTAGCTAAGAACTTGAGGGTATGTTGATGACAGCCAGGAGAAGAGTTGCAGGGATGAGCTCCATGTGGCAATAACTGCATGTGTGGAAGCAGGGTTGGGAAAAGAGGGTTGGAGAAAGGGTTAGAGAAAAGGTTTTGGAGCAGAATTAGTGAGGGCTGGAGCCAGGTCATTCAGCGTTTTGTAGAATGAATAAGGTTTTAGGAAAATAAGTATACTGAGAAGCCACTGGAAGTCTATAAACAGGAGAAGGAAATGATAAAGTTTGTGTTTTTAAGTACAAACTTTGCTGCACAGTTGAACGTATATTGAGGAATTGATGAGAAATGGAAGTAGGGAGCAAGAATAGTTTGAAGGAGAACATTAATGTAAAGTTGACAGTGATGGTGGCTTGGACAAGCGTACCAGTCAGTATTCCGTGTGCATAGAAGTTGAGGCATTTGCAGACTGCATTGGGGTTAGCATGAACAGAATTTGGTGACCGGTTGAATACAGAAGGCCATGGTGAAGGATGGGCTCTAAGTATCTAGCCTAGTAGATAGAGCTACCATTCACTGATCCGTGAAAAACAGGAGGAGAGATGTGAGAATAATAATTCAGGGGTTAGGTGTATTATGTTGGAGAAGCCTATGGATATAGCCAAGTGGAATTGCCAAGTAGGCACCTAGATATCAAGGTTTGGAACTCTAAAAAGAGATCCAGGTGAGAAATTCACATTAAGGAGTTTTTGGTTTGGGGGGCTGAGAGAAATTGTCATAAGAAATGATGAGATATGCAGTACAAAGAGAAAAGGGTCATGGAATTCCAGATCTATGGGTCAGGGGGACAGTAAGCCAAAGAGGTGAGAACAAAGCAAGATTATTTAGTGTCATCAAAACAAACCAAATTACCTCTTCATTTCAAAAGAAGAATCTGTGAACTCTGAATTACACATGTTACATCAAGTATGATGAAGAATGAGCAGTGTTCCTAGATTTAGCATCAGACAAGTGCAATTTTGTAGAATTATTAAGTATGTGTGTATATGTGGAAGGAAGAATGAGGAGACATGAAGAAAAGGAGATATGGGTATGTGGATAAATTTTTTAGAAGCTTGGATGGTAAGTAGAGTATAGATGAAGAGCCAAGAGCCTGAGAATGATTTATCCTAATAGTAGATATAAAAGCTTGTTTTACCTTCTAAATATTCTGGTGGCATAGTGTCTAAGGCATTTGACTGCTAACCAGAAGGCTAGTGGTTCAAATCCACCAGCCACTCCTCAGAAGGAAGGTTGGGCAATCTACTTCCATAGTGATACTGCCTCGGAAACCCAAGGAGGGGTTGCTATGAGTCAGATCCGACTCAACAGCAGTGAGTTTGGTTTGGTTTTACGTCTTCTATAAGCCTACCTTCTTGGATCTAGTTCAAGTCCTTGGGACCTAGACTACTAGTCTCAGTCTTGCCTCCATGCTTCAAGTCTACATTCCACATAACCCAGTATGATCTAAATGAAACCCAAATCCAACCACATCACATCTCTGCTCAGTGGCTGCTGGACCACAAGATCAAGTTCAAGCTCCTTAATATGCCACAGGGCCCTCTGTGGCTTTGCTCTTCTCCAAATCTAGAGCCTTACTTTTCACCACTTCCAGCCTCATACTTTATGCTGCAAAAACGTCAAGCTGCTTAGTTTCCTGTTCACAAGTTGCTTCATATACTTATTCCTTTGCTTGTATTGTCTCCTCTGCAGTAACAAGTTGAGGTTGATATTACCTTTGCAGTTATGAGGTTGATACTGCTGCATCCTTGAGAAAGAGAATAAAAGTGTGCAAAGGGAGATATGTGGGCTGCATAGTGTGCAGAACAGGATGGGTGGGTAAATGTGACAGTGGGTGACATTAACTCAAACTATATTCTCTGTCTTAGGCCATTTGCTCATATTCTACTTCCATATGTTGGCTTTTGGTATACTGGAGTCAGTATAGTTTGTCACATGTATAACTTAGAGAAACTTTAATTTTCAGAAAGAAAATTGAGAAAAATATGTTATTCCAAAATATATGCATACTCTTCTGATGAAGTTTCTCCTATTGCATACATTTTTGGTTGATTCCTCAACATCCATTCTACCTCAAATGGTTAGTCTGAGACAGTAGTTCTCAAATGTTTGGTTCCAGACCAGAAGCATCACCTGGGAGCTTGGTAGAATTGTAAAGTCTTGAGTCCCACCTCAATTCTATTGAACCAGAAACTCTGAAAGTGGGGTCTAGCAATTTTAGTTTTCAAGAGACCCTCCAAGTGATTCTGATGCACACACATGTTTAAGAGCCACTGGTCTAAGGCAATCTTGATAATACTATCTTCTTTGCCAATGACTGGTTTAAGGATATCTATTGGTGGTGGTGGTGTTAGGTGCCGTTGAATCAACTTTTGACTCCTAGTGACCCTGTGAGCATTTTCTGGGCTATATAATATGTATGTGAGCCAATTGGCAGGTCTTTCTCCTGGACATCCACTGGGTGGGTTTCAACTGCCGACTTTTCAGTTAGCAGCCAAGTGCTAATAGTTGCCTCAGTTGTGCCCAGTGACAGGTGAGAGATAGTTGTTTAGGGAGCTGGGGAGCCTTCTGGGAAAAGTCTCCTAGTATCCTTTTTAAAAAGGACACTCAGAGAAAAAAAGAAAAGAAAAATAACATGTGAATTTATCTGGATATTGTCGTGTCAGGATGTAACACCTGGAACTGCTTCAGCCATCTTGGGACTATGAAGGGTGCCAGGTAAGGGCAAAGCCAGCATGCTGAGAATAGCAAAACAATGAGATGCAAAGAACCGAGTCCTTTAGAACTTCACAGAACCATGGAATTAGCCGACTCTGGAATGTTAATGTGCATTAATGTGTTTTCTTATATTTAAATCCTATTTGAGTCAATTTTCTGATACTTGTTTTAAAATAATTTAAAAAATGATACATATTCTTTATATACACACACACACACACACACACATTTTTTTACACCTAAAAATTGTTTTTAAAGGTGACACTAGATGGTGGTTACAATCTCTGACTGTTAGCGAGGTTCTTTTGAAACCAAGTAAAACCAGATAGCCCATTCACTTCCCTTTAACAGCCAAGTAATGATGCGCTAAGCTCTCTTCCTGTGTTTCCAGGAGTCCTTGCCAAAGTGTTCTCAGGAAACCCACAGGACTGCTATGTGTTCCTTAGTTCTACTGCCTGTCACTTATCCCTCCAGTCAGCTGTCAGATTGCAGTTCTCCATGCCACTCTGCTGCAGGTCTCTCCTTGCCATCCTATAATGGAAGAGAATTAATAGAGGACTTCATTCTTCCTAGAATTTATCTGCCAAGTGCTCAACAGAGCCCACTTCTGGAAGATGCTTCCCTTCTACACACCTAGCCTATCCCATGTCTCAGGAATACTCTCCCACATGGATATGCCATTGACCCTGTCTTGCCAGCTCAGAGAAAAGTAATATCTTACTTTTCTATATGGAAAAATTTTAGAGATGTGATCCACCCACTGGGAGATCAGCATTTGCTGTATAGCAAGAGCTCTTTGGCTCTCCAACTTCCACAATATATTCTTGGTTTAACCTCTCTATAATCACAGATCTATTAAAATATTTTTATCATGGTTTTAAAAAACAAGGAGTTGCATTTTTGCTGGAATAGCATGTTATACAAGGACCCAGTACATTCTCAGCAATAAGGAGATGGGGCTATATAGAGACATTTGGAAATAAAATGGCACTTAAAGCCACCATGCCAGGCTTTTCAGAAAGTACGGTGGAACTGGACCTTAAGGACTCTAGAATTAGAGGATTCTTTAGGGTCAGAAAACTGACTTATCTCACCTCTCCCTCAGCAGATGGAACTCGTGAATTCCTATTTGAGTTCTCATTCTCTCTAAGGGTCTGTTTCTCTCTGTTTGCCCATTTAGTTTTCCCCTACTAATTGCCTGATTCTTTCCATATTCCCCAGGAGAGAGAATTTGATTGGGCTGGCTCATCACTGTGTTTGAGAAGAGCTTTTTACACCAGATGACCTCATAGGTCACTGACCCAGTTAGAATAACTCCCTTGGGTCAGGTGACAACCCCTAGTCTAATAGGCTGTGTTGACAGAATGAAGGCAGGGGTGAGGGACAAAGGTCACAGGGTAAACCACAAAACCCCTCCTTCTCAGAGAAGAGACTAGGATTGCTCCTTCAGCAAAAGCTATGGGTAGAGCAGTTTGCCTTAAAAGGAGCCTGTGAGATTGACCAGGATAATTATTACAGTGTGATCAAGTAGTACAGTGTGCAGTCTTTTCTGCAGAGAACACAAGGGAAGATTGACTTTTAATTAATGACAGACATCCATCCACATTTTAACCTTAGCAAGTTGTCCTTTCTAGGCCTCAGTTTCTTCATCTGTAAAATCAAACAGTTTGTCTTCATAATTTCTAAGGATCTTCCATTCAGTGGAAGATCTAGGTATTCATGTCTGAGTTCATATTTGGACCCCTCTTATGATTGATTTTGTTTTTATTGTTGATTTGTGACTTAGGAGAATCCCATGTGTTACAGAGTAGATCTGCTCCATAGTGTTTTCTTGGCTGTAATCTTTATGGCGTAGTGGCTAAGGCATTTGACTGCTAACCAGAAGGTGGGCAGTTCAAACCCACCAGCCACTCCTTGGAAGGAAGATTGGACAATCTACTTCCATAGAGATACTGCCTCGGAAACCCAAGGAGGGGTCACTTTGAGTTGAATCTACTCGACTGCAGTGAGTTTGGTTTGGTTGGTTTTTAATCTTTATGGATCAAATCACCACACCTGTTTCTTCTGCAGTGCCACTAGGGAGCTTCAAACTACCAACCTTTTTGTTACCAGCCAAGTGCAAACCATTTGGGACCTTGGACCCCTCTTTGGAAAAAGAATACGAAATTAGGTGCAAAGTCTTCAGTGTCCACTTGCGCTTTGAAGCTCAGGCTTCCTTAATTTCACATGAATTCACCTCCGCGTCTATCCTGAAATTCTGTGGTTTCTTTTTGATCACTGTTCTGAATTCTGCTTACCTCTTGGGAAAACACAGAAGCTCCAATGGTCACATACTCTTCACTCCCTCTCTTCCTGTAACATTTTAGATCATCTCATATTCTATATAAAATCATCTCCCCTTTTCTCTATATTGTTTTTAATTTATCTTCTTTATGTTAATGCTCCTGCTTATGTGCTAGTACTCTAAGATACCTCAAGTTTGTTTTAGAAGCAGGCAAGACAGTATTTAGTGAATAAATACATAAGCAAATGGAATGAAAACTGGTTCATTCTTGTCACACTTGACCAAAACTCTGTCTTCGGTAGGACATCATCCATTAGTGGAAACCACACTGGGAAGAATTTAAAGGATAGACATCATTTTTTTCACCAGTGTGGTGAAGAGGACTAACTTAAAAGATGGATATATTGACACCTTTGGTTTGGTGCCTTGCCTAGTCCCATGCAACCTTTTGATCTTGACATTCCTTACTTTGAAGGTAAGGAGACTAAACAACTGAGCTTTATTTGCTTGCCTGAGGGACTTTTAGATCTAAACATAATAATTGAATGTCTGCAAAACCACCCAGCACCATGTGCAAAAGATTCTTTGTTTATTCACCAAATCAATAATGCCAGATCTGAGGTGTTGTGCCAGAGACATCATCTCCAATGTATGTATGCTTGCATCTTAAATGAGTGGTTATACACCTATTCAGCTAGGAAATTAAAAAATATAACACACACTCTGTGAGCAAGGCTCTAAGTATACTAGAACTTTCATATATAACTAGTAGTAGTACAAATTAGTACAACACTGATAAAATTACATATGTATTTACCTATTGACCCAGCAATACCACTTCTAGGAATTTATCTTGAAGATGTAACCACCTCCCAAATATACAAACACTTACATGCAGAGAGATTATTTATGGCACCATTGTTTGTAATATCAAAATATTGGAAACAATTTAGATTTCCTTACCCATAAGAGTAGTTGGACCATACAGCCAATGGAGTACTTTGCACCTGTGAAGATGAACAAGAATGATAGGGAGTGATTTCCAGGTTATATAATGTTAAGGAAAAAAAAATCAAAGAGTATCTCTACTATGTTATCTTTTGTATAAGAAATAAGGAGAAATAAGAAAACAGTCACCTCCTCCTTTGAAGAAAAAGAAACACAGGAATGAAAATTCAAATGAAATTAAAAAGATAGGAAAGGAAGAAAAGACTGAAACTTACTCTTGAACAGAAGTAGCTAAAGTGAAAGGAAGAAATGTTGAAATAAAAGAGCTGAACAAATTTCAAAGGGTGACCCAAGAAGACAAAACAAAGCATTATAATGCAATGTGCAAAGACTGGGAATTAGAAAACCAAAAGGGAAGAGCATTTTCAGCATTTCTCAAGCTGAAAGAACTGAAGAAAAATTCAAGCCTTGAATTGTAATATTAAAGGATTATATGGGCAAAATATTGAGCAATGCAGGAAGCATCAAAAGAATACAGAAGGAATACACAGAATCACTATACCAAAAAGAATTGGTTGATGTTCAGTAGTTTCAGGAAGTAACATATGATCAAGAACCAATGATACTGAAGGAAGAAGTCCAAGTTGCACTGAAAGAATTGGCAAAAAACAAGGCTCCAAGAATTGATGGAATAACCATTGAGATGTTTCAACAAATGGATGCAGTGCTAGAGGCCCTTACTCATTTATGCCAGTTAATTCGGAAGACAGCTACCTGGTCAACTAACTGGAAGAGATCAGTATTTGTGCCTGTTCCATAGAAGAGTGATTCAACAGAAAGTGGAAATTATCTAACAATTTCATTAATACCATGCACAAGTAAAATTTTGCTGAAGACAATTCAAAAATGTTTGCAGCAGTATATTGACAAGGAACTTCCAAAAGTGCAAGCTGGATTCAGAAGAGGATGGGAATGAGGGATATCATTACTGATAATCAGATGGATCTTAGCTGAAAGCAAATAATACCAGAAAGATGTTCTGTTGTATATTGACTATGCAAAGGCATTCAACTGCTTGGATCATAACAAATTATGGATAATGTCACAAAGAATGGGAATTTCAGAACACTTAATTTTGCTCATGAGGAACTTGTACATAGACTAAGAGGCTGTTGTTTGAACAGAGCAAGGGGACACTGCATTGTTTAAAATCAGGAAAAGTGTGTGTCAGGCTTGTATCCTTTCACCATATTTATTCAATCTGTATGCTGAGCAAATAATCCAAGAAGCTGGACTATATTAAAAAGAACGTGGCATCAGGACTGGAAGAAGACTCATCAACAGCCTGTGATATGCAGATGACACAACCTTATTTGTTGAAAGTAAAGATGACTTGAAACACTTATGGATGAAGATCAAAGAGTACAGTCTACAGTATGACTCACAACTGGACCAATAAGCAACATCATGATAAATAGAGAAAAGATTGAAGTTGTCAAAGATTTCATTTTACTTGGACCACAATCAACACCCATGGAAGCAGCCATCAAGAAATCAGATGACATATTGCATTGGGCAAATCTGCTGCTGCTGCAAAAAAAAAAAAAATCCTCTTTAAAATTTTAAGAAGCAAAGATGTCAGTCTGAAGTCTCATGTGTGCCTAACTCAAGCCATGGTATTTTCAGTCACCTCATACGTATGTGAAAGCTGGATGGTGAATTAGGAAGTTCGAAGAAGAATTGATGCCTTTGAATTGTGGCAAAGAAAAAGGAAAATAACCTGGATTGTCAGAAGAATGAACAAACCTATCCTAGAAGCAGTGCAGCTGGAGTGCTCCTTAGAAGCAAGAATCGCCAGACTTGTTCTCACCTACTTTGGTCATGTGGTCAGAAGGGACTGTACTCTGGAGAAGGATATAGTGCTTGGTAAAGTGGAGGGTCAAAGAAAAGGAAAAGCCCCTCAACAAGATGGATCAATATGGTGGCTGCAGTGATGGGCTCGAATGTAGCAGGTTTGTGAGGATGGTGCAGGATTGGACAGCATTTCACTTTGTTGTCTGTAGGGTTGCTGTGAGTCGGATCGACTCAATGGCACCTAACAACAACAACAACAATGAAATTGGCTACCCATAAGGTATCAATAGCAATTGAGTAGGAAGGAGAGGGGCAATGGGGCGGGGGGAGCACTTTTCCAAATATACCTCTATGTGCAGACCTGTCTTGTGGAATTTTGTTAATGCTTCACATGTTCAAAAAGTGGATGGATAGATAAATTAATTTCAAAGACTCACAAAGATAGTGATGGAACCATAAAATCAGGTACTCATAGACACAAATCCAGCAAACTATATTTCATATAAATAATATAACCATACTGAAAAGGGAGTGAGGATACTTATCCAAGTAACTTTTGATCACAGGATTAGCACTATATACTGTCATGCTAAAACAAAAGTAACTCTAAATAAATATTGAACTTTAATTTGTAGACCTCTTACATTGCAGAGACATAGAATAGCAATTCTGAAACCAATTTTTGCTTATTCTAGGACTAAGCAAATAAGTTGAGGATAATGGGAGTGAGGCTTTACATTTGAGAGAAGAAAGTTAAAATTGTGATAGAAGAGCAAGGTAGAATAAACCCTGAGGTACCAAATTGGTGTTAGAGATGTTGGTGTGAGCTCATAGGTTCTAACAGCTATACAGCTATGACTATGTAAATATAGATGTGCATGGATATGATAAGTATATGGGTGTCCATGCATGCATGCATATATGCACACCTTTTTATATGCATATGTATAAACATTTCCCAACTCTGTTCTCTGACAAGACCTTGAAGCAACTTCACCCCAGTAACAATGAGCACACTTGGTGCTCAGACCCTAATTGTTATATACCATTCACAAGTACAGAGGAACCAGGTTTGAATTCAAGGTGGAAATAGAAATAACAAGATGACCCTGGAATATCTTATGCCAAAACATCAGGAAGTGATTAAAGAATGATGGGAACATGTCAAAATGATACATAACCAGCTCGAAGGGGTTCCCACTGGACATATCTGTGACATTTTAAGCATTAAAATAAAATTCTGGTATAAATAAGTAGTTATAATAAATAGAATACTATTGAATAAAAATTGATAAGCTGCAGTGATATGTTTAATAAATGAAGAAATAAACAAATGGTGGAGAAGGGAAAGCTAGAGCAGAAAGTCCACTAATGTAGAAGTAATAATGGAATTAGAAAATGACCTTTTGCCAGCCATTATATTAATAATTGATTCAGGAAAGAATCAACAGTGAACACCAAAACTAATGGATGAAAGATTGAGAATAGAATATTTACATCATCTCAAAATGTATCTCTGTGTTTTTTAATTACAAAGCATAAAAAAGTTACTCTATAGTGAAAAACTGGTAGACACCACTTTAATCAAAAGAACTAAATTAATATTGCCAGTAATGGGACTGACATACCTCCTGATATGACACACTGAGAAAGCCAGCATCACTTTTGTGGTGTGCAGTCTGCAGTGCATAACCTGAATCTACCATGAGAGCACTCAGCCCAAAATATAAAACATTCTACAAAATACCAGCCCGTACAGAGACAGACACAGGAGCTGTCCCAGATTAAGAAACTAAAGAAATAAACAACAACTGAATGCAATGCATGATCTTGGACTTTTTTTGCTATTTGTTGTTAGCTGTCATCTAGTCAATGCCAACTCATAGCAACCCTTTGTGTGCAGAGTAGAGCTGCTCCTTAAGATTTTCAAGGCCTGTCCTCTGAGGCACTCTGAGTGGGTTCAGCTAGTGGTTGAGTGCTTAACTGATTGCACTGCCCAGAACATTATTGATGATTGGGACAATGGATGAACTCTCAATAAGGTGTGTAGATTAGATAATATTATTTCAATGTTAATCCCCTGGTGTTAATCATTGTACTGTGTTTATGTAAGAAAATGTCTTGCTTTTAGCAAATATATGTTGAATTAAGTAAGAATAATAGGGAATTGTATCTACAACTTACTCTTCAATGGCTTGGAAAAAAGTGTGTGTGTTGTGTACATACATACATATAGAAGAAGAGAAAAGAAAAAAAATGTAGTGAAATGCTAACATTTGGGGTATCTAGGTGTTCGGGTTACCTAGTGCCACTCTGACAAAAATATACCACAAATGGGATGGCCTTAACAAACAGGAGTTTGGAGGCTTTAAGTCCAAGTTCAAAATGCCAGGCTTTAGGGGCTGGGTAAAAGCCCCTCAACTTTGGGATCCAGCTCTGCCTCCTGCTCCCGGCCCACTAAAGCTAGAGGCATTTCTTCATTCAGACAGCTGCTGACTGGTGAGGCTGAGAAGCCTAAGGTTGACAAGTAAAAAGGCACAGTCCCGATGTTACCAAACTACATGGCAGGCCATTAATTCAAGTTCATTGTAAGGCCCAAGGTCAGCAGAGCATGGCAGGCTGCTGAAGACATGGCTACATGCAGGGCCCAAGCGTGCCATAAGCTAGAGACCATTTCCAAAGCTGCTTCTTATATACGAGAAGCAGACCACATACCCAAAGCAGCTACTCAGCTGCTTGTGGTAGATCCCACCATGGAGCTGATTGCCAGTCTCATCATGCGGAATAATTACCACCAACTGGCCAGCCACTCAACCAGGCCCAGCCAAGTTGACACACAAACATAACCACCACCACCACACTAGGTGAGGGCTATCCAAGAATATAGATAATTCCGATAAGTATTTTTGCAGCTTTTCTGAAACTCTGTAAGTGTGATTAGTGACTTTAGGTTTGAACTTTAACACAGTCCTTTATGTTGTTGTTGTTGTTGTTTGCCATCGAGTCGGCCCCGACTCATAGCGACCCCTCCTTGGGTTTCCGAGGCAGTATCACTACGGAAGTAGGATTGCCCAACCTTCCTTCCGAACAGTCCTTTATAATAATACACAAATTAATAAGTTTAGCATCCGGTATATTAAACAATGGGTGGTGTGTTTAGCGGCAGAGCTCTCACCTCTTCTGCCAGAGACTAAGATCTAAGTCCCGCCCAGTACACCACAAGCGCAGTTACAATCCGTCCGTCAGTGGGGGCTTGCATGTTGCCATGACACTGAACAGGCTTCAGCAGAGTGTCAGACTAAGACAGTCTAGGAACAAGTGTCTGGTGATCTACTTCCACAAAAACCTGTCAGTGAAAACCCCATGGTTTACAAGTGTCCAATTCCATTGTCCATAGGGACCAACTCAATGACAGCCAACAACAGCAATACGAAGGAACAGAGGTGACTCTAATGGTACTGATAAAAGGTGACAGTAGTAGAGGTTTATATTAGTTCTACTTATAATACTGTATTTATGTTGTAAGCATTGTACTTGCATTGTGATATAATTCTAATAATGTATTGATACTAGTCTTTCCAAATTTAGTGAAACCTGGTTTGTATCTTTCAGATGTAAAATAATGACCTAAGGCTAGATGGTATCAGTCATATTGTGCACCAAGATCCTGATTTCAGTCATTCTAGTAAAGGAGGAGGGGTAAGCAGGGCAAGGAGGGGGGTGACCATAATCCCAAACTCATTGGAGTCAGACGTGTCTCCTCACATCTGCTGACTGTTCTGTGTCTGTGGAATAAACAACTCTGATGGTCGTTTAGTCATCATCATACTGGAGTCATGTCCCTGAGGAACCCCAGGGCAGTAAAATTTTAGAAGCTAAATGTTTAACTTTTCAGAATATCTGCACAAGACAAAGCAAGGCTGGCAGAAGCAGACTTCCTTGTTCACTAAACACATTCATCCAGAAGAATGGAGAGATTGCACATGTAACTGTGAACTTTACACCGCTGGATTCATAAACCACCCATTTATAAACTTTACAAACCAAAAATAGATTCTCTGGTTGATCCAAGAAGCTACATTCTAACGACAAACTCATGGTGGGTAATTACGATTTTTAAATGTTAGATTTAGTTCCTGCTTTCTCCTTCTGCTTGTGATTTAGCCAGGTTAAGTTGATTTGAGTCCGGAAGAAGAAACACATTGCCTCTGTAGAATTTTCTAAGACGTCTGAAGAAATGTACTAAAGAACCAGTTCTTTTAGGTTTTAGAATCCTCCAGGGGGCACCAGAACATTCCAATGTAGTTGACCACATTTCATTGAATCCAGAAAGGCTAACTGTAGTACTTCATTATGATTGATTTCCCTACTGTAACTTTTTCATCTCCATTTACATCATTATGGATTTTTTTTCTTCCCATACATTTGCTTTTACAACATTTTTGACTTTATGGACTGTTTCCACTTCTCCAAGGAAGAAGCAGAGGAAGGAAAGAGATCATCTCTTGGATGAGCCCTTAGAAACTGGAACCATCTCCTCTGGGTAAATATCAAGCTTTCTGCCCACTTGGAGAGTAAGGATTTTCCAAATGTTCCTAATATGGCTGGAGAAAAAAAGGAAAAGAAAAACCTCGAGGAAACAGAATTCACCTCACTCTCCCAGCTTAAAGCTATGTATATATAAGCCTCCCTGTTATTATCATTATTAATAATAAACACAGTGAATGTCAGACAGGCGCTTCATGGTAGATTTTTATATAAGTTTTATGTAGAAGTAAAGGGTTGCCAGGCTACTGCATAATATTACTCAGTTCTGGTCCAGGAGTACAAAATTCCAACAGGCCTCCTGAGCCAGTCCCTCCAATTAGTGGCTACTTCATTACGAATAAAGAGCCCTCATTACTGTGGGCCTTCAAGTGAAATAGGATCCCCTACCTCTTGAAATCAGCCTTTCTAAGCACAGACAGTTCCCAACTTACAAACAATCCACTTAAGAACCACCAAGGCATTCAGAGGCTGCACTAGCCTCCTGCAGCTGCCACCCTGGGCCCCCTGCCCAGCCACAGCCCCTCCATCCTGGGCTGCTCCTGGGAGCCCTGTCCTCCTTCTCCTCCTGCACAGCCAGCTGCCCACCTGCCCCCCAGACTGTTCACTCAGAGCTGGGGGTTCAGTGAGGCCTCAGAGCTGCCGCTGGTTTTATAGTTGAGCTCAGCTATGGGGTAAATAGGCTTTTGTGGCCTAGCCTGAGAACCGAACCACTGTTTGAAAAAAGAAGAAGAAAAAAACCTGTCTCCTTGGGAAAATGTGTTCTGCATTCCCAACAACCAGCCAACAAATGCTATAATGGCTGTGGCAGTTGTCTCCCTGCTGCTAACAGGAGGAAAAAAGATCAGCCTACATGTTCTGGGTTCCAGTTCCAGCTCTAGCACTTAACTGGTGCTCCAGGACTCCTTCACCAAACTCACTGTGTAACCTTAGCTAGCCCTTTAATCTCTCTGGGCCTCTATCATCTATAAAACAGTAGAATTGACAAAATGACATATAAGCCATCTCCTAGTACAATGGCTCCAGTTACTCAAAGCTCTGCCCTCATTTCTGTCATTCATTCCCAGGCATTTTAAACATGTTTTGTGCCAAGCTCTAGGTTAAGTGTCAGGGATACAGTCAAATATTCAGGTCCCAGCTCTCAAGGAACTCAGTGTTTGGTGGAGAAGACAAAAATCTTCATTTAATTTAACCAATTTAACTTGGTAAAAGTACAGGATTGTTGTAATATGCCATCAAGTTGATTCTGACTCATACAGGAGTAGATTGCCAGGTGTTTTCCTGCATAGAGATCCTAGGTGGGTTTGAATCACTGACCTCTCAGTTGGTAGGTAGCTAAGTACTTAACCATTGTACCACCAGGACTCCTTCATGAAACCAAACCAAACCCATGGCCATCAAGTCAATTCTGACTCATAGCGACCCTCTAGCACAAAGTACAACTGCCACATAGGATTTCCAAGGCTATGAATCTTTACAGAAGTGGACTGCAACATTTCCTCCCACAGAGCATCCAAGTGTTTAACCACTGTGCCACCAGGGCTCCTTAATGGCATCTAAATCATGTAACGATATCCTCAAAGAGGGCATGCTTCCCTGGGCCACTCTTTCCTTGGTTCCTCGCCCCAGTTGCTTAGGCTGGCTCACTGACTCACTGCGTGACTTGTGCATCTGTTGTTCTAACAGTGTGGCTTTGTCTCCATGCAGGGTATGCTCCCACCCAACCATAGGCTTAATTTCAACAGAGTACTGCCCTGAGTGTGCCTCCTTCCCTGCCCCAGTGAGCTCACTCTTCCCCTCCTAAGGCCTTCCCTACCCTGGCCCCTCCTGGGCCACCAGCCCTTGTGATTATCCTAGATTAAAAGCAATGTCTGTATCCTAAACATGTTTCTAAAGGCCCAGCCGCTTCCTGCTCCTAAATTTATAATCCCTGAATTTCAAAAAGCCCAATAACCCCTGCCAGGTTCCCACCTGTACCCCACATGCACTATTAAAAATTGTAGCAATAAAAATGCTTTGGAAAGGTCATCTTTTCTTTTGGAGAGTGATACAATGTAGTGAATAAGGTCTAAATCCTGACTCTGTCACTTAATAACTGATATTATGAAACTATGTCATTATGAAGGTTCCTGAGCAAGGAAGTGACTGCCTGTGGGCAGAGTGGTTTTGGGGAAAGATTACTTTGGCAGCTCTGTGTCAGATACTATGAGAATGGGGATTTGGGAATGAATGAGAGAGATTTCTAGGTAGAAATGTGGAGACTTAGAAACCAAATAAATGTGTCACATTATGCATTATGAAATTTTGTGACTTCATGGGTTTTTAATACTCTTCTGCATGTGAATACCTGTTCCCTCAAGGGTATTATAAGAATAAAATACTCTGTTTATTTTGAGTCTATGAAAGCAGTTTGATAACTGTAACATGAAATAATGCCTCAAAATTTTTATTTTCATTAAGTAATAAAACACCCCAAGAAAGTTTCAGATAACCATTTTCCAATCTCATTTCCATCAAGATCTCTTTTGTATGAGAAACAGCCCAGCTCCGTGGTGAAGTACATATTCTAGAACAGACTTTCCAAGGTGCAAAAGTCCTTGTGCCCCACCGTGGTATAGCAGTTGGTGTCACTAGGATTGGTGCCACCGACTCTTGTAATGCATAGTGTCACCCCTTCCTAGGTGGGGCCAATGCCCCCCCATTGGGCAGAGGGGCCCAGCACTACCCAATCCCACACCCATAATGCTGTGCAGGGCTCAGCATCTCAGCCCAGCCTCTCTCTGGTGCAGTGCCTTGCCTTCCAGCAACATGACTTGCAGGTGAGGGGCTGTGGTGCGGTGAGTTGCATGGTATGGTTTTTCTAGCCATAGTCTTTGTAACTCCCATTGGATTACTGGGTGGGACCATGTGAATATGTGTCAACTTGGCTGGGCAGCTGGTAGTAGTTATTTCCTGTAATGAGACTGGCAGTTAATTCTGTGGTAGAATATGCCATGAGCAACTGAGTAGCTGCTTTTAAACTCCTGATTATTAACGTCATCCACCTGGGGTATTTCTGTTGGTGCAGCATGAAGTAATTTTCTGGGAAAGTTTGCTCTCTCTCTCTCAGGTGTATAGAAAGAACTCTGATGTTGGAATTGGTTAGTTTTCCCACTCTGTCAGGCTTAGAATGAGTCCACCTAGAGACAGAGGGGGAATCTCACTGCTGGCTGACAGAGAGCCCGGGCTGAGAGAGACACCCAGCTAAGAGACGGCAGCAGTGGAACCAAGAGGCATGAGACAGAGCAGCAGGCTTACCTGGCCCACAGAGGCAGAGGCCAGGTCAAGAGGCCAAGGGCCAGAGAGGCATAGCTGAGTGCACAACAGAGGCAAGGCTGTCCTGATCAAGGAATTGTATCCTGAGCATGTTCCTGAACTTAAATTATAGCCTGTTGCTTCCCTAATAAACCCCATAATCTGGAATTCTTTGTGACCTCAGCAGCAAACTATCGAACCCAACAAAGAGGTGGTGGGTGCTGCAGGAGAGACAGTTGGTGTCAAGGTTGCTAAGAGGGCTGGAAGGTGGCAGCATGTCTGGCCTCATAGGAACAGGCCTTGGGCTGCTGATGGTGATTCTGTCTTTCTCTTGTGTAGTTAGAGGAGATCAAAGATGCTGCCTCCTTGCCCCTTTAGCAGGGGTGGAGGGGACGAGGGTGGAGAGGTGGTGATGTTGACAAGTTACCACAGTGGGTGATGTGTCACACCAACTCTAGTGTGGCTTACAGCCTTGATGGTCCCTCCTAAAGTGCAGGCCCTCCATCACTATGTATAGGGTTAGCAAACAGTGTTTCTACATATTTATTTGTATGTGCTGTAAGAATGTCCAGGTATATAGTAAAGCTGACAAGGAGCAAGGTTGTGGTGGCTTCTTGGCCACAGCCAGCTACCCAGAGGGAGTGAGTAGTTGGACCTGTGGGCTCAGGACCGTGGTTGCACATCAGGTTCTGTTGGCATAACATACTACACAAATACGTTGTTCCACATCCTACTTTGTTGAGTAGCGACTAGGATCTTAAAAGCTTACAAGTGACCATCTAGATGCATTGATGGGTCTCTCCTCATCTAGAGCAAAGAATGAGGAAAACCAAAGACACATGGAAACAATTAGTCCAAGAGACGGGTAGACCCATGTGATCCTCAACCTATATGAATGAACATGAGACCAGAAGAACTAAATGGTGGCCAGCTATCACTGTCAACCACTCAGAGGGGGGATCAGAGCAGGAGATCCTAAATAGAGTGGGAGAACAATGTGGAACAAAATCAAAATCATAAAAAAAAAAAAAAAAAGACCAGGTTTGCTGGTCTGATAGAACATGGTGAGACCCCTAAGACTATGGCCCCTAGCTACCCTTCAGGTCTGGAATTGAACTCACTCCTGTGGCTTCCAGCCAAACAATAGACAGGCATATGGGGTGGACATTTACATCAGGTAGATCCACTACTTGGAGCAATCAGTCATGGGAGAACAGAAGGGCAGTGTTTGCACAGGGAAATAGCTCAGGGTGTGGTGGGTGAGAGTGCATTGGAGGGAAGGACACAGGGAAGAGGTAACCAGGGGGACGAAGTGGGATGAGAGCTGTTACATTGTGGGGAGTTGTAGTCAATGCCATGAGACAAAATATGTATGAATACCTGTATGGAAGATGAATTTGCTTTGTAAACTTTCACCCAAATCACAATAAAAATTTTAAAAATAATAATAATGAAGTATGGGGCCTGCCTCCACTGCCATTGACCCTAGGGCCATATTGGGGTCACCACCTCTGAGGGTGGCAGGGTGCAGTCTGCACCTCCCACACTCCCTAGAGAAACCATTGCTGTATGGGAGTATAACTATGGGTAAGGCCCTTAACTTCTGTGTGCCTTGGTTATATAGTTGAAAACTGGGGATAATAATATTAATCACAGCTGCCTCATATGTTTCCAAAAGTATTAAATGTGTTAATATTTGTAAAGCACTCAGAACAGAGTCTAGCTCCTATTCAGGTAAAAATACCTGACGAAACCCAAATCCACTGCTGTCCAGTTGATTCTGACTCACAGTGACCCTGCAACAGAGTAGAATTGCCCCGTAGGGTTTTCAAGGCTGCCACTTCTTTTTTCTGCAGAATGGTTGTAGGTTTGAATTGCAGACCTTTCCGTTAGGGGAAGAATTCTTAACCACTGCACTGCCATTAAATACAAATAAATATCTCAGTTACCTAGTGCTGCTGTAAGAGTAATGCCACAAGTTGGTGGCTTTAAAGAATAGAAATGTATTTTCTCTCAGTTCAGGAGGCTGGAAGACTGAGTCCAGGGCACTGACTCCACAGGAAGGCCTGTCTCTGCTGGCTCTGGGGGAAGGTCCTGTCTCCTTCAGGTTCTGTAAATGGCATTCCTCAGCTTCCTGGCAATCTTCACACGGGGTCTGTCTTCCCCGGTGTGTGCTTACTTCTATGTCTAATTTGTTCTTTTTAAATTCAGAAGTGATTAGGTTTAGGACACACTGTATCCTGATATGGTCTCGTTAGCATAATAGAAAACTGTATTACAAATGGGATTATATACGTGGTATAAAGGTTAGAATTCCAAAACATACTTTGAAGGGACAAAATTTAATCTACAATAATAACCTATATAACATATCAAGATGTTTAGTAGCCTGTCTTTTAGTCGAGATGGGGAGAACTGAAATAAACTGACCTAAAGATGCGTCTCTGACTAGTAGTTGCACTTGTGCGTCTCAAGAGGCACCGTGGGAGCGAGTAACACGGTGTTTGTGGTGGAACCCATCACACCGAATGTGTTATGGCTGAAAATGAACTCTTGGTACTTCCTCCTTGATCTGCCCTTTCTCTTGACTTCCTTGCTTCTGTTAACTTAGGTTTGAAATCTTAGCTTCAGGTCCATTTTCTCTCTTTCCTTTTCTAATTCATTTATTTAGTTTCTAAGTCTCATCTTTTCCACCCTGGTACTCTCTCTTTCTCATTTATTTCTTCCTTTCCATTCTGTGTCGCATCCTACAAAGAAATGCCAGAGTAATTTTCACAAAAAGCTACTGTAGTCACTTCCCTGCTCAGAAGCCCTCAGCCTGTCATTGGAGACACTTCACCATGTGGACACAGCCCACTCTCTGACCCTGTTTTCAGTGTTCCCAGCAGCCTGTTCTCCAGGGAGGACCAAATGATTCATGTGCCTAAGAGAGTCCCCATTTACATCTGTTGTTGCAGCTTAGCTACTAATGATGCCTTCTTTCACTCACAAATGTGTCCCTGTTTGGACAATAAATTATATGGTTACCCTATTGGTACCTCATTAACTAAACTATATGTCCTATAGTTCCCTGCCTCCTTCCTGCTCCTTTCATCTGGAATGCCCCTCCCCTAATCTGTGCTTATCCAAAAGCTCTCCTCCTTTTTTTTAAAGACCCATTCAAATGTTACTTTCTCCACTTTTCCAATCTCCCAGAGTGCTTTATAGGCGCTCTGGTAGCATGGTGCCTAAGGCATTTGACTGCTAACCAGAAGGCTGGCGGTTCAAACCCACCAGCCACTCCTTGGAAGGAAGGTTGGGCAATCCACTTCTGTAGTGATACTGCCTAAGAAACCCAAGGAGGGGTCACTATGAGTTGGGTTCAGCTCGATGGTAGTGAGTTTGGTTTTTGGTTTTTTAGAGTGCTTTATATATTTTATATATCACTTAACACATAATTGCCACCTAACACTTTCTACTTTATGTCATGATTATTTTTGTTTTTGTGTAGCTGTTCTTCCACACTGTGTGTATAATGTATGTACACTATAGACACCATCTGTATTATGCATTACATTTAATCCTAACAGCCCTGAAAGGTACTGTATCTCTGTTTACTTATTTGGAAGTTAAGTCTGGGATTAAATGACTTGTTCTAGGTCAGAGAGATAATAAATACAATTTAAGCCTTTGAACCCAAGTTTCTCCAACTTCAAAGACCATGCTCTTAACCCTTTCACTCTCGATCAGTGGTTCTCAAACTTTCGTAAGCAACAGAATCACTCAGAGGGCTTGTTACAACAGTTTGCTGGGCACTCTCCTCATTTCTAATACAGCAGGTCTGTGGTGGAGCCTGAGAATTGCATTTCTAACAAGGTCTCAGGTGTTAGGAACCACTGCACTAAGCCTAAAGTAGTAGGTTCATAATATGCATTCATCAATCAATAAATGGATGCATGAATAAATATATTTAAACTTATCACTTGATTTAAAACTCCATATGTCTGCTCTGTACTTTATACATTAGACACACATTCATAAGTTCAGTTATTATTTCTAAAAGATCAGGGTTAAATTTGAGTTTTATTTTAAATAACAGTTTTAGCTCTCTCTCGTAGTATTGTTTAAATTTAAATAACTATTTGAGCTGACTTACTCAACTCTATAACCAGAGGAGATATAGATAGAATTATTTTCATTTACCTCTTTTCCTATTCTTTCTTATTTTTATTTTCATATCTTAAAAATGCTTTGTCCAAAATAGTGTTAAGGATGACTTACAGAACTCTCCTGTCTCCTTCCAAAGTAACTGGAAGGTTAACCTACTTTGTTTGTTTTCTCTGTATTCCTCGGGAACACACAATAGGTTTTCAATACACAATAGGTCATTAGGTTTTATTTAAAGTATGAATTACTTCTCAAACATAAATGTATTTAAAGGGATTATTTTAAGTGGCTTAGGAAGAAAGAAGGGGTTTTTTTTTTTTTTTTGGCAGTCATTTGAGAGAAAGGGATCGTGTGATTTTCGTATTGTAACATATTCCCCAAAGAGAGTGGTTAAACTGATTTCATTTTTTTGCACTATTCTACTTCCCAACAAAACAATCCATGATATGACTTCAGCTATTACTTCAAAGTAAAGAATGGAGTCGTTTCATGGCTGAGCATGTTGCATCCTGTTGCTAAAAAGTACCGCTGGAGCAAACAGCAGGGTGCTTGCTCTCGCTCTAGTACCCTTAGAGCCTGGTATGGCCCAGGCTTTAATGTATGTAAGTTTAGGCTTCATGTTATTCGCTAGTAACTGAAAGAGACACATATGGCCCAAAGGAAACAAAAGCTCTTCAAAATACACCTGAGAGCACTTTGCTGTTTGAGACAATACCACATTTGCCAGTTTGGAATGCAGTGATTGTAGCCTTGCTTGTAGAAATTAAAAGCCCTTTGATTCTGCGTGCAGAGAAAGCCAGCAAACTAACTAGCTCTTTTTATTTTATCAGTGACAAAAACATCTTAATAAAATTAAAACCCAAACTAAACCTGTTGCCATCAAGTCAATTCTAATTTGTGGTGACCCCATGTGTTACAGAGTCTTGAGCTTCATCAGGATCTCTTATTTGTCATCTGTGCGGAAGCAGATTGCCAGGCCCTTCTTCTATGGTACTGCTCAGTGAGTTAGAATCACCACTCTTGCTATGGGGAGTCAAGAGAAAACCAGGCCAAAGAATTTTCTAGCAGTCTCACTATCTTCAGCTTTACCCGACCTTCACTCAATTTCCTCCCCCTAAAAAAAATACTTCTATTCAACATTTCCTTAAAAATGTAGTAGCACTAAAATAATTTTGATAGTTTTTAAACATTTCAGTAATGACCTGATACTTTTGATAATATTCCTGTTGATGATCAAAGCAATAATGCAAATAACAAATCTTTAGCTGTCAGCTGTCTATAGAATTGTTAGATTTTAACCTATTGCAACATTATCTCTAGTATCTTAGGTCATTTAATTAGCCTTTTCTTGAAGCCATCCATGTTGAAAATATGGCAGACTAAGCTAAGTAACAATACAAAGAGATAAGCAAATTACCATGGCTTGACCCATGGTAATCGACCCTTACAAATCCCCGATTTCCGAGGCAGTAAATCTTTATGGAAGGAGATCACCCCATCTTCCTTCCATGGAGTGGCTGGTGGCTTTGAACTGCCAGCCTTCTGGTTAGCAATCAAAATGCCTTGGGCACTATGCCACCAGAGCTCCATATGTATGTGTAAGCTAAACTTGCTTAGCATTACATACATATGTATATATGACAGCCAAGGACACAGGTGGTTGAAACTCTCTAACCTTTCATATGGCACTTAGACCAAAAACATCAAAAGAAAGAGTAATAAGAGTAAAAGAAATATGACATTTTTTAAATCACATAAAGTACAAGAAATATGAATGTTACTGTTGTTGTTGTTATGTGCTGTCGAGTTGGACCCAACTCATAGCAACCCCTCCTTGGGTTTCCCAGACAGTATCACTACGGAAGTAGATTGCCTAACCTTCCTTCCAAGGAGTGGCTGGTGGGTTTGAACCGCCAGCCTCCTGGTTAGCAGTCAAGTGCCTTAGGCACTATGCTACCAGAGTTCCCAGAAATATGAGTAGAATTAAAAAAAAAAAAAAAAAACTATTTTACTGTCTCCTGAAATGTGTACTTCTCAGAGAGTGATAATAAACTGGTGCCCAGGGCTTAGTCTTGTGACCCAAGTTAATACTTTTACTAATGACCTGAAAGAGGAAGTGAACCCAGTCTGTTGAGTTTTCTGATGACAGAATTGGTTTCTTAAGTTAAAAGCAGAAACCAGGAGGAAAAAAAAAAAAAAAAATCAGCTGAACACTACCAAACATCTTGCTTGGGTCAGAGTGATAGCTGAAATGTATCTGAAATGTATCTGAAATATATCTGCATGTTCTATTCAGAACTACATGATTGTGAATAATTTTAACTGCATTTATGTCACCTTGCCAAGACTTGAAAATAGAAAACCTTTTACTCTTTTTTCCTACATCTATAGATGTAATTACATTGTAACAGTTTTTATTTTAAAACAGGAAGCCAGAATCACATACTCTTAGAATATTTTAATGCAATGAGTGAAGAAGTGATAAGGAAAAGAATACCATGTAAAGTGCTGAAAATCCCATTTTGGGCAATATGCAGTTGTCTCATTGTCCAAGGATCTGTACAATTGGAAAAACAAAGTGATTTAGTTAAATAAGGCTAGATTTTCACATTTTGGCCCCACCACTGACTTGCTGAGTAAAGTTGACAGATAATAAACCCAGTTTCCTGCTATGTGAAATAAAAATAATAACAAAACTATGCTGTAGGAGTGTTGTGAGAATTCAGTGAGAATGTGGGCATGTATGTATACACCTAATCAGTAAACATATGGTTACTATGAATCAGAATCAACTCAAGGACTATGGGTAATCAGTAAATGGTGGTGGTAGTGATGAGGGAGAGGGTCGGTGTCTGGGCAAGTCCGATAACAACTCTGCAGACAGCATGTTGTGCACTCTCAAAGAGCAATATTATGTAGTAGGAAAACTAAGTCCTGTTTATTCTTTCTGATATCTTTTATTCATTAGACATTTTGTGTACCAGCTTCTGTCAGACATTTAGCCCTAGCTTTATAACATTGAAAATCTGGCTTCCACTCTCATGTATAATCCAGAGGGTAGCTGGGTATAGATGGGAGCAGTTAGCACTTAGTATAATTTTGTATCATGAGAGTGTTTGCAAAGGGCTCTGTCTACAGAGCAGAAGAAGCTGTTAACTTTGCTGGGGAGCCTCACAGGAAAGGGCTCATAGGGTTTTTTCAACAGAAACTTGAATAGTGAGTAAGAGTTACCATGTGGACAAGAAGGGAGAGGGTTTTTCAGATAGAGGAGATATGCAAGAGTGTGGAGGTGGATTTGGCATGGTGTGGCTGGTGAATGGCAGTGCAGTATGCCTAGAGCTTGTGGTGCTTGAAGGGCGGTCTGGGAAAGGAGGCCATTGGGCTGAAGTCAGGCAGGCAGGTCTGGATGTGGAGTTTGCATCTCATACGGGAGGAGACATCCCACCTGGGCATTCTGGCTCTTCTGCTTCAGTGATTGTTTGGTTCTAGGCAAATTATCTTCTACCTTGGTTTCCTCTTCTATGGAAATGAGGATAACTATACCTGCCTGGAAGAATTTAGGTATGAAAAAAATGGTAAACAGTAGAATCTCCCTAAGTGTTCACTCCATTTCTTTCTCCTCAGCCCCTCTTGGAAAAAATGATTAAGTGGAATAAATGAGGGAGAAATAAAACTCACTTCCCTGGAAACTTGTAAGAATGGATTATGATCTAGGCCCCACTTCTCAGCCATCACTGAGATGATTATTTGTTTAGGGTATTGGTCCAGTACAATATTTTATGTATTCCTAGAAAATTACACAGAAGCGTTGGGGTACTCTGTTCTCCTAGCTGACTTTTGAACCCCCGTGATCCCCATTCAGTTTTTATTTTGTGATCAGAACACGTTCTAAAAACTTCTGAAGAGCTAAGTAGAGAAGAAACTTCATGTTTTTGGTTTTGGTTTTTGTTCATTTGTATATCAAAACAAGCATCTGAATGAAAGTTACATGTCATGTGTTATAAATGAGTTGGGATTATGTCAGCTGCATGTGTTCCTTGTCCTGACTACACAGGTGGTTACAAAACCCTTGTCTGGAATAAACAGTTCTTATTTCATGTGAACCTGATGCTTGCTGAGAGAATGGATTTCATTTCCTATAAATTCAGCAGCAGTATAGCTTAAGAAAAAAAAAAAACACTAAAATTATCACTATTTATTTGTTATTGCTGAATTGTTAAAGTTCAAAATGCACGTTTAGGAGGAAATGAAGCAAAATGACAACCACATCTTCCTTGTTTTGTGCAAAGTACTGATTATTAGCCATTATAACCACAGCATTCATCATGTATAAATTCTTTCCTCTTTTTTCCCTCTCCTTTTGGCTTCTTCCTTTTTTCCCCTTTGACTTCAACTTCCCTCTCCCTCAGATCTATCTTCCTGTATTGTCTCTCCCTCCTCAGCTTACCCACCATGCCCTACACTCTCCTTTCAGTCTTTCACCTATGCCCACTTTGTTTTCATTACCTAAGTGCGGGAGCTCTGGTAGCATAGTGGCTAAGGCACTTGACTGCTAACCAGAAGGCAGGCGGTTCAAACCCACCAGCCACTCCTCGGAAGGAAGGTTGGGCAATCCTACTTCAGTAGTGATACTGCCTCGGAAACCCAAGGAGGGGTCGCTATGAGTCAGGGCCGACTCGACGGCAAACAACAACAACAAACCTGGTCCATGATTTGATCCCATCTCCCTTTTGTCTTTCCAGAGGTGGGATTGCTTTCTCCAATGCCACGTTTAACTACTTCCTCCCTGGACTTTCTTACATCAGTGGAAAAGGCCCCTCTCTTTGGCCTTGGTCTAAAACTCCTCTCACTCTTATTCCTTAATGTCTCCCTCCCAGTATTAAGATATAATTCTCTTAACTACGATTCTAGAATCATCATGCCAGAGGTTGAAGTATTGATTTGTTTTCCATACTATGGAGTATGAGTTACGTAGTTTTTTCTTGCCTAATTGGGGAAAAATTCCAAGCTTACAATATGATGGGGTTATGGGTTGAATGGTGCCCCACCCCCACCCCCCACAAAAAAGTGTTAGAATCCTGACCCCTGTACATGTGAATATGATCCCATTTGGGAATAGGGTTTTCTTTGTTATATTAATAAGGCCCTATCAGTGTAGAGTGTATCTTAAGCCAATCCCTTTTAAGATATACAAGGAGCAGTTTAGGCAGAAGGAAGGAAGTATAGATGGGGAAAGATAGATGCCAGGCCACATGAAGATCACCGAAGAACCTAGGAACAGAAGCTTAAGAGACCACAACCTTCCCCAGAATCAAGAGAGAGAAAGCCTTACCCAGAGCCCTGAATTCACACTTCTAACCTCCTAAACTGTGAGAAAATAAATTTCTGTTCATTAAAGTCACCCACTTGTGGTATTTCTCTTATAGAAGCACAAAGAAACTAAGACAGATGGAAAACTTATATGCATATTTATCATTC
Organism: Orycteropus afer afer; assembly: GCF_000298275.1. Taxonomy (NCBI): domain Eukaryota; kingdom Metazoa; phylum Chordata; class Mammalia; order Tubulidentata; family Orycteropodidae; genus Orycteropus; species Orycteropus afer. The sequence continues at coordinate 7,412,877 of NW_006921706.1, forward strand.
AGTTCCCATGGAGTAGATCCATTATGAAAGAATAGAAGAAAGAATGGAAATATACTGAATTTCCTTTGGAAACATATTATGAAAATTGTTGCCATGCTGATTTTCAAAATGCAGAATTTTTAAAATCACCAGTTAGATTAAGAAAATTGCATTATTTAGCTCTGGTAGCGTAGTGCCTAAGGCATTTGACTGCTAACCAGTAGGTAGGCTGGGGGTTCAAACCCACCAGCCACTCCTCAGAAGGAAGGTTGGGTGATCTACTTCTGTAGTGATTACCACCTTGGAAACCCGAGGAGGGGTCGCTGTGAGTCAGGTCTGACTCAACGGCAGTGAGTTTGTTTTTTTTTGTTTATTTGTTATTGAACTCACATTTTAGTAAGGCATGTAAAACAGATGAGAAAAGAGGCATCTCTGGTGGCACAGTGCCTAAGGTATTTGACTGCTAACCAGAAGGTTGATGGTTCAAACCCACCAGCCACTCCGTAGAAGAAAGACAGGTTAATCTACTTCCATAAATATTTACCACCTCAGAAACCCAGTGGGGGTTGCTATGAGTTGGCATTGACTCGATGGCAGTGGGTTATAGAGAACTGCCACAGGGCCTTGAGCAAGCCAAACACACTCCAGTCTTGGGCCTTTACATTCTGTGTTCTGTCTACTCAAAGTGCTCTTCCCCCTAACATCTGCATGGTTTGCTTCCTCACTTCCTCCAGGTCTCTGCTTTGATATCATATTCAAAGGAAATCTTCCTCTAACTATTTCATGTAAAACAGAACCCTCTACAACCCCTTCCCAACCCTGTTCTCGTATTTTGCATAAACTGCTTTTATTTTTACCGCCTAACAAACATACTTACTTTTCTTATGTATTGTCCAGTTTCACCTACTAAGATGTAACCTTCATGAAAGCAAAGACTTTGCTTTATTCTCTTCTGTAGCCTAGTACCTAGAACTGTAGGTGCTCAACAATATTTCTTGGAAGGGAGTGAGAGAAGGAGAGGGGAAACTTAAGAAGTAGAAATGATGTCAGGAAAGCTAACAACTGGAATGCCCTGAGGTTTATGAAAAATTTCAGTAACTAAACTGTTGTGATTATAAAGTAGCTAATTGAAAGGACAAGCCCTCCATTGGGAACAGATGGTTTAATATCTTTTGTATACTATCTTCACCTTTAGTCTGAATGCTTAAATAATGAGTAACTTTCTCTCATCGACTATCAGGTTACCCTGAAATACAGTTCAGTTTGATAGGAAAGGCAGGATAAATACTTGGTTCTTTGTTAAATTAAGTTGACACATTGACATTCTCTACAGGTGCTCAATGAGACTTTCGTTTTCTGTTTTTTCATTTGTTTGTTTGTAAGAATCTTTATGAATACAAAGATTTCAAACCTTTCATGACCCAAGAGATATACAGTGCCCACCTATATTTCTACCTCTGGGGTTTACTGGGAAGCTGCTGTCCCACTTTTAGTGTGTGCTGCCATCTGGTGGGGGCCTATATTGCTATGTAAATCTGAAGAAATGGACCTCATCCCATTCACCCCATCACCAGAGACTCTTCAGAACATATATATCCCACTTAATTGTATCAAAATTTTTATTATTTTTTTAATTTCATTCAAAATGTCTTCCATTACTGAAAAATATGGTTTCAACAAAAAGGTCAAAGCCAAAAATAATTGTCTTGAAAAGATCAACGTATTTGATATGTTTTAATCCATTGTGATACTAATTTTATTGATGCTCAAATTGCCCCATCTTTGGCTGGTAGAGCTGCTTTAAACTGACTCTGAAGTCTTTTTGCTATGACCCTAGTAAGCATGTCTTTGCTTTCTAGTACAACAAAATAGTTCAGGCACATGTTGCACATTTCTGCCTCAGTACTGGGATCACTTCTTTCACCACCAGTACCAGTTGCCTCCAAGTTAATTCCAACTCATGGCGACCCCATATGTGTCAAAGTGGAATTGTAATCCATAGAGTTTTCAATGGCTGATTTTTTAAAATCAATCACCAGGCCTTTCTTCTTAGGCACCTCGTGGTGTATTCAAACCTCCAATCTCTTGGTTAGCAAGCAAGTGTGCTAACCATTTGTACTACCCAGGGACTCCCTATTTCACCAAACAATCCTGCTTCCTTTAAGAAAGACATGATATTTAGAGTTATGATTTGGTGCTCATTGCTTTTGAAGTTAGCCATTATTTCCAGACCCTTACACTGGACAGAACTCAAAAAAAACACAAAACTCCAAACTCACTGCCATTGAGTCAATTTCAACTCATAGCGACCCCTCCTTGGGTTTCCAAGCAGTATCTCTATGGAAGTAGATTGCCCAGTCATCCTTCCAAGGAGTGGCTGGTGGGTTTGAACTGCCAGCCTTCTGGTTAGCAGTCAAATACCTTAGGTACTATGCCACCAGAGCTCCCAATGGACAGGACTAGAAAACATATTTTTAAATTATTTAATCTTAATAATGGGAGCTACTAAGCTTCTTCAAAAAAAAAAAAAAAAAAAAACCATACTCACTGAAAGTGGTATTGAAACTATAAAGGTTAGAAAGGGCGTTCTTAAGGAAAAGTTGAGGTTTAGTCTCTGAAAGGAACCTAGTGTGTACTAGTTGTATTTAAATACATTTAGTCACCAGACTTAGATGAATTATGTCCCAGAAAGAACACATGTATGCAAACACAGAAATAATCCCAGTGAGTTGGAGAAATTGGAGAGATGCCAGAAATAAAATAGCAAGCAGATATTTTCCTGTTTTTAAAAGAAAATAAGAAGATAACACTCAAAAGCTCAATATAGTAAATTACTTTGATTCATAATCAAATTTTAGATTCATTACTATATAGTTCATTTGTAGAGAACTTAAGGGAAAAAAGAGATTGTTCTGAAACAGAATGGGTTCATTTTAAATCTGTAATAACACACTAACCCATTTTCTCTTATTGAAAATATTTTGTAAATCTCATAGTATTCTGTTACATGAAATGGAGAAAGTGATAGAGATTGGATTAAAAAACAAGATCCAACTCTATGATGTATATAAAAACTTACTTTAAATATAAAGATACCGTTGTTGTTGTTATGTGCCATCGAGTTGGCCCTGACTCATGGCAACCCCTCCTGGGTTTCCGAGGCAGTATCACTACGGAAGGAAGGTTGGGCAATCCTACTTCCGTAGTGATACTGCCTCG
>NW_006921706.1:7416174-7428948 GCF_000298275.1 Orycteropus afer afer
GTATCACTACGGAAGGAAGGTTGGGCAATCCTACTTCCGTAGTGATACTGCCTCGGAAACCCAAGGAGGGGTTGCTATGGGTCGGGGCCGACTCAACGGCACATAACAACAACAACAACAACATCACTACGGAAGTAGATTGCTCCATTTTCTTTCTGAGGATAAAGATACCAGTTAAATGATACCAGTTAAAAGTAAAAGGATATAGATAGATAGATGTATTTATAAACCCTAATCTAAAGAAATCTAAAGTGACTGTATTAATATCAGACGAAATAAACTTTAAAACAAGGACAAGTACCAGGGTTAATGAGAGTTATTTATTTATGACAAAATATTAAATTCATCAAAACTATTTGCTGAATTGTGTATATAACTAATAATAGCGCATTAATGTAATATAGCAAAAAGTGATTAAAAATTACAGGAAGAAAAACTACAAATATAGTTGGGAGATTTCAACTCTTTTTTCAGTAATTGATAGCAAGAGTAATATAATCAATAAGGATATTGAAGACTTGAACAACACTATCAACTACCTTGCCCTAATTAGCATTTATATAACACTCTATCCAATAACATCAGAATACACATTCTTTTCAAGTGTGCATAGAACAGTCACCATGATAAACCATGTTTAGTATTTGGGTTCATAAAGCAGGTCTGAATAAATTTTTTAAAAATTGAAATTATGTAAAGTATCTTCTCTAACTAATGGGAGCTCTGGTAGCATAGTGCCTAAGGCATTTGACTGCCAACCAGTAGGCTGGCACTTCAAACCACCAGCCACTCCTTGGAAGGAAGGTTGGGCAATCTACTTCTATAGAGATACTGCCTCAGAAACCCAAGAAGGGGTCACTGTGAGTCAGAATTGATTTGACGGCAGTGAGTTTGGTTTGGATTGATATCTTCTCTGACTGTAACAGTTAAACCAGAAGTCAATTACAGATATGTGTGTGTGTGTGTGTGTGTGTGTGTGTGTGAATAAATATATATAAGATTGTTGTTTCACTTGTTGTTAAAGACAATAGAGAAAAAATACAAAACTACTTTCAGATTTGTGTGGAGTAATATGAAGACTTTTGCCACATGGATGGGGAAATCCAGATTGAACTGAGAGGATGAATGGCTTTGGCTTAATCATCTATAGTTTAAATTGCTCTGCTAGGTAGAATTTCAGTTTAAGAGGAGTAAGTACAGAGATGTACCCTGTAGTCTTGGCAGTCATGACCTTGATCATTTGGTAAATTGAATTTCTATTGCTTGGGAAGGCAGAACCTCCAATAGAGAGGGTCAAATATACATCATTGTTCCTAGAGTTTGGAGAATGAGAAGAGAAAGGTGGAACATCAGGAATGAAATTAAGAAATAAACAAAAGGTGCATTTATTTGAGTGAAGATTTTTTGAAGAGCCTTGAAAAGCACAGGAGCTCCTTAAGATGTTTATATAATTGAATATAATGTATCTGGAATTGAGGGTAAAATAATTAAAACATTTTTCATTTAAGTGTATCCAAAGGCATATCAAATTAGGCTCTTAATGCTGTCCTATGCTTGATTGTGTCCTTGGTGTTTTGTGTTTGGGCTGCAGGATGGAAATGTGTTGCACAGAGCAGACATTTGCACGAAATGCTAACTGAACTTTCCTGTAATCATAATGCCCAACAGTGCAGCATCGTCCGTGTTTGGCAGGGAAAAGTCTCAACATTTGGGAACTCAGCAGTGCATTAAATATTTTAATAATCATTGTTGACACACAAAGCATATGGCCTTTCAGAACTCACTGGATCAAGTATTGAAGCTGCTTCTAGGTTTCTAAAATTACATCAAAATATTCAAACAAAATTAAATTAAGGCACATTTCAGACTATGTTAATTCATAATCTTTGTTTCATAAGCAAATGAAGTAACTTTTCTCCTTGAATGTAAGGATATCTATGAGTAACTGTTTATATTAATTGTGATAGTTATGTTTGTGTGTCAACTTGGCTGGGCCTGGTTGAGTGGCTGGCCAGTAGGTGGTAGTTATTCCCTATGATGAGACTGGCAATCAACTCCATGGTGGAATCTACCACAAGCAGCTGAGTAGCTACTTTGGGTATATGGTCTGCTTCCCATATATAAGAAGCACCTTTGGGATGGTCTCTAGCTTATGGCATGCTTGGACCCTGTATGTAGCCATGTCGTTGTTCAGCAGCCTGCCATGTTCTGCCAACCTGGGGATTTACAATGGACTTGAATTAATGGCCTGCCATGTGGTTTGGCAACATTGGTACTGTGTCTTTTTACTTGTCAACCTTGGGCTTGGCAGCCTCAGCAGCCAGCAGCTGCCTGAGTGAAGAAAAGCCTCTAGCTCCAGTGGACCGGGAGCTGAGGCAGAGCTGAAGCCCAAGGCTGACAGGCTTTCACGCAGCCCCTAGAGCCTGGCACTTTGGACTTGGACTTAAAGCCTCCAAACTGTAAGAGGATAAACTCCTGTTTGTTAAGGCCATCCCATTTGTCTTATATTTTTGTCAGAGTAGCACTAAGTAACCAGAACATTAATGTAAAGGAAAAAACTCAAAATTCATATCCCCACAAAAATTTACTTCACATTTAATTTGAAAATCTAAAACTTCCCTGACAAGATAGCCTTACAAATACCATATATTTACTATGTATTCTTAGCAGGGCTTCAAACTGGCTCTGTCCAGTTTGACCCCCTCCTAAGAATTTGCCTTTTCACCCCAGGTATACTGAATCAGAATCTACATTTTAACAAGATCCCTAGATTATTCTTATGTATCTATAAGAATCTCCTGGGGATCAAAACCTGAAAATCTGTAAGAATCACCTAAGCAATCTTGTTAAAATACAGATTCTAAATCAGTATATCTGGGGTGGAAATGCAAATTCTCATCAGGGGGTTGAACCTGAATAAACCAAAACAAAACCAACAAAAAACTCACTGTCATCTAGTCAATTCCAACTCATACTCCACCAGAGCTCCTCCATTGGGTTTGTTGTTGTTGTTGTTATGTGCCATCGAGTCGGCCCCAACTCATAGCGACCCCTTCTTGGGTTTCCGAGGCAGTATCACTATGGAAGTAGATTGCCCCATCTTCCTTCCAAGGAGTGGCTGGTGGGTTTGAACCACCAGCCTTCTGGTTAGCAGTCAAGTGCCTTAGCCATTATGCTACCAGAGCTCCTTCCATTGGGTTTACAAGGCGGTAATTCTCTTTGGAAGTAGATTTCCCCATCTTCCTTCCACAGAGCAGCTGGTGGGTTTGAACTACCACATTCTGGTTAGCAGTCAAATGCCTTAGGCATTGAATGGACCTGTTCTAAGCCCTGATTCCTAGTCATGTTTTAAAACCTATCTCATATAGCGCCTCATCCCAGAAAGCTTCATTGTCTACAGTCTTAACTTTTTTATCAGTGAAGGCCACGATAATACTGTAAAGTAAGCCATCGTAACACTCAGCAGCTTAAAACAATAAGCATTTCTTAATGCTCACAAAGTCTGTGGCTGGCAAGGTGATCCTAGTCTCTGGAGCACCCACTTGTGCCTCTCTGGTCAGCTGTGGGGTCAAGGAGGGGCTCTCTGCTGATCATGGCGGGCTCCCTCACCTGTCTAGGCATCAGCTGGCCAAAGGCTATGTAGGATGATCTGTTGGGTTAGCTGGGCTTGCTTCCACGTGTCTCTTGCATGCACATATCTTTTCCACCCTTCTAGCTGGCCAACTCAGACATGTGACCAGACTAGCCCAAACATGTTCTCAGGCTACCTGGCAGATTAATGGCATGAATTACCTGAGATAAATTAATGCTTGGCTGGCTCTACCTGGCCAAAATAAGGTATGATGATGCTTTGAATTAGAGGAAGAGAAAATATTGACTTCACCATTTATAATGTGGCTGTTATTAAATTAAAAACCATCTATTTCATTATCAAATCGTGTATAGAACAGACATTTCTGAATCTTTCCCTGACTTACACTCCATCCCTGAATTAGTATATGATTTAGTATAGATTGAGAATTGCTAGTGTATGTTAGTCAATAATGAAATATGAATAGTTTATGAGTTTGTTTTTTGAAATGTCAGAATGTCCCCATGTGGTATCCTGGATTAGATCCTGCAACAAAAACAGGTTAGTGGAAAAACTGGTGAAATTCAGATAAGTCTTGTAGTTTAGTTAATAGGATTGTGTCAATGGTAATTTCTCAGTTTTGACGAATGTACCATGATTATGTAAGATGTTAACATCAGGGAAAGCTGAGTGTAGAGTACACAGGAACTCAGCTTCAAAAAATGGTGGGAAAACAGTAGGGGCAAAAATATTATTCCCATCACATCTTGCGTGTTTCCAGACTTTTCCATCCTACAGTGAGTTTGTCAGTGTCTTCAGAAGAGAATCATTTTAACATTAAAGAACTAGTTACCATTGAATCAGTTCCGACTCACAGTAACCCCATATGTGTCAGAGTAGAACTGTGCTCTGTAGAGTTTTCTGTGGCTGATTTTTCCAAAGTCGATCACCAGGCCTTTCTTCTGAGGCATCTCTGGATAGACTCAAACCTCCAACCTTTCAAGTAGCAGCCAAGTCCTTTAATCATTTGCATCACCCAAGAACTTCAATTTTAATCTTAGACTGAAAAAAAACAGAATTACATTAAATGTGCTGTAAAATCATGATGTGAAATACTCTCTTTTTGTCCTCTGGAGATAAAGAGTGAATATCACAGGATCTTTGTGCCTGCCTGAAATCTTCCAGGGTATTTTTCTTATATGAAAGAGAAAAGCCCATAATTAATCCCTCATCACCTGCAACTTTCAACTACGTGAGAGTGAATGATTAAGAGATTCCCTTTCACTTTTATAGGTACAAACACAAGTGCGCCTTGCAAAAAAAAACTTTGACAAATTGAAGATGGATGTGTGTCAAAAAGTGGATCTTCTTGGGGCAAGCAGATGCAATCTCTTGTCTCATATGTTAGCAACATACCAGGTAACAAAATGATGTTGGTTACAGTGCACCAAGATTGGGCTGCGTCTTAGATAACATAAAGATAGTGTTTGAAGGATCAGACAGCGCAGGTACCGAGAGGATGGAGAGCATTCCAGGTGGTGGGAGCAGCGTAAACCATGGGAAACAGCATTATGGGGGAGGAGAGCTGAAACACAGGTTTTGATAGGGGCATAATGGGAAATAAGGCTACAGAGGTAAATTGGATCGTATTTTGTAGGACTTTGAAAGCCTAGATGGGCACACTCCCTGGGTCTCATGACTGGAACTGGGCATTCACGTTATAGCTACTGTCTTTCTTTACAGACCACTCTGCTTCATTTTTGGGAGAAAACTTCTCACACCATGGCAGCCATCCATGAGAGCTTCAAAGGTTATCAACCATATGAATTCACTACATTAAAGGTACGTAAGCTAGAGAGACTGGTAGAAAATCATATGAAAAGGAAAATTTTGTTAATATCACAAGTAGTGTCCGTGGCAACAAGCATCATCATTCGACAGGTTCTAAACATCAAAAAGAGATCTACGCTCCTGGTGGAGTGTTTTTCACTGAATTGGTATTCAATACAGTGATCATCCACTATGATCCAAAAAATAACAGGTCAGACTTGGGACACATTTTAGTGAGAGATGATGAATTTTTGTGGTGAATACGAGCTTAATGATTTGTCCTGCTCCTTTAAAATTCTTGTTTGGCATTACTAAAGAAAAGATTGTTGTTGTTGTTGTTGTTATGTGCTGTCGAGTCGGCCCCGACTCATAGCGACCCCTCCTTGGGTTTCCGAGGCAGTATCACTACGGAAGTAGGATTGCCCAACCTGATTACACAAGTCCAGTTTACTGAGTTACATTTTAATTATTAAATCCAAATATGCTGGCTTGAAAAGGCGTCTTTCTTTCCTCCCATGGTTACTTCTAACAAATATTATTTTACTCTGAGTATACCATCCAACATAGGATTGGATTTTTCCATAGGACTATAGTGGTATTTTCTAAACGAAAAAGCAGCTTTAAATTCAACGATGTGTTCATCCAAAAGAGATACATATAGTCTGATTCTCAGAATTGCAACTGAAAATGGAATTATTTTTCTCTCTAATGGTTGCTGGGGGTAAATGCATATGAAGATGAGGAAGTGATTTTGGTTCCAAAAGAATTTTAAGAATTGAGAGAACAGTGGGTCTTTGTTACAAGGTCATATCTTTGAAAGCAAAGGGACTGGGAAGAACTAGTTAGAGTTCACCTTGAAATCACTTTGCTTCTAATTTTTCAGATAATTTGTAAGCATCTCATCCATCCCCTTGCTTTATGAAGCCTTAAGGTTTTGTTTGTTTGTTTTTGCCTCAAGCCTCTTTGATTTTGAGAGGTTTTGAATACTGCTGCATTTATAAAGGTACTGAGACAGAAACTCTGAGACTTTGTCCCTTTAAGTGAAGGTCCCAAGAGAAACGCACAGCAGCCCACTCACTTTGCCATGCATGCTGTGCACCTGACCTGACTCCAGGCAGGGCACCAGGCCATGGAGCTCCTTCCTTGTAATCCCCCTCTGAGCTAGTCACTAGTCCATTTGTTGATGCTCACTGACATGCTGCGTGGTGAACACATTCAGACTGCACTTCTTTGAGGCAGGAACTGGACTATAAGCCCTTGAGGGGAAGTACCCTCTATTTCTTATGTAGCCTCCTTGTCCAGCCAACTGTTGTGCACGCAATGAGTCCTCAGCCTTCCTCTTCACTGGCTGTATTGTTGCTGGAGATTGCATGCCTAATTTACTGCTCCTTTCAGCACCTTCGGAAGCAGCCATCCTGAGCAAGGCAGATTGGCTAAAATTATTACAACTCATGCTATTCACGATTCTTGCATGGGCCTGAGCAGAATCCCGTGGATTCTACTCTTTGGTATGACAGAGAGCTCTGGGCTTTAGGGCATGAATGTACATCCAATTTTATTTTATACTAAATACAATTTTAAAGGTTACCTGCTGTCTTTTGAAAGACAACTGTATACATAACACAAATCGGCTAGGAGGAAGGTGAAATGATCCCTACACCAAACACAATTCAAAAGAACTTCAGGTTTGAGCTAACTGCATTATTAAGAATAATATAAAATCTTGAAGTTGATATTGTGCCACGAGCATGGGGGACTCCTTCCATGTATCTCTGGCCTCCTGTGCTGAGGAAATATGGCTTCTTCATTTTTGCCATGATATGTGTCACACAGAGAGTATCAAGCTGATTATGTTTGCAATTTCTGGGCAAATAATTAAGTGATGGTTTGACGGCAATTGTTCAGGACATCATTATAAATATTTTAGGCAGATGACTATCCATTGCCTTTTACATCTCCAGAGTCTTCCTGAAATTATGATTTAATTATAATGTAAACTTACTTGAAGTAATACATCTGGTAAGGTGTAATAGTTTATAGTAATATTAAGAATGTTAAGTGTCCACAAACCAGCCAAATAAACTATGCTTTAATTGCCTTGGTAGAACACTATTCCTCTAGGCTTTCCACTATGACATGTTATTAGAATTTCATACTAATAGCTAGTACATTTCTTTCTGTGGACTAAAATTTACATGATAGAATCTTGTTATTACACAGCTCATTATTACATAGATACAAGGACATTGCATATCAGGTTGTATCTGTGAAATATGACAAAATCTTCAACACCTTAGGTATCATGATCTGGCATGAGGATACTACTTGACTTCCAACCCTCTTGCATCAATGTTTTTTTTTTTTTTTTTTTTAAATACATCCTTTGTATTTATAAGATTTTGGTTTGATCAAGCCATCTTTTAGTATATATGATTTTCTTCTGAAGTGGCATTGTGTATTAACAACGGACTTTCTAAATTTTAAATAAATGTTTATCACTATTTATTTATTTACCTAAGTAAATAGCCCCTTAAATGCCTTTTGGGACTCTGACCAGAAAGAAAACATTGTCTTTGGAGAGGTTTGGCAAGCTTTGTTAATGAAAAGCAACCCATTTGTTGTCTTTGCTTCAGGGTGTATTCTAAGTGTGCTAGTAATTGTGCCATTGCAGCTGTATTTCCTGACTGTTAGTTTTATGCTTGATGAAGGATGATAATTAATGTGTTAAACATTTGGTGCATCCTGTTTAAAGGGAAGAGGCTTTTGCTGCAGAATTACAGGGATATAACTGATGCCCCAGAAGTTCGAAGTTTTACTTTTATGAACCTTTCCTTAGAAAACATGTAGGAGTTCTTGTCTAAAATAATTTTATTATGAAAATGAATTGAGTCTCTATCTCGTGAAACTTGGAAAATACCTGACTGGCTGTTCTGACATTTGTGAATACTTTGTACTATGTGATAATGTTTTATGTGACAGCAGCTATTGCTTTTTCACCCAGGCCTAATATGATTATATTGATTCTACTTTTCTCAACATATTTCTTTATCATTTCAATTTTATAATACATAGAATAGATTTTTGTAGTATTTTAACTTTATGGGACACTCAGCCTCAAAATTTAACAAAACAAAAACCATTTCTAGTCTAATCATTGTAAAGGAGCTCAAATCTAAAGCACAGAGACTACTACCTATTAGTGATTTCCAGTAAAATAAACAATGTTTTTGTATTTTCAAACAGTATATTTATTGATTCATTAAAATGTGGTAGCATAGTGCCTAAGGCATTTGCCTACTAACGAGAAGGCTGGCAGTTCAAACCCACCAGCCACTCCTCGGAAGGAAGACTGGGCAATCTACTTCTGTAGAGATACCTCCTCGGAAACCCAAGGAGGGGTCACTATGAGTCAGATTCGACTTGACGGCAGTGAGGTGGTTGTTTTTGTTTTTGTTTTTTTTGTAAACATACATATTTTGCATAAACTGTCACTAATGTGTTAAATTTATGCTTACTCCGTATCATCTGGGAATATTGTCCACATGATAGAAATTATCAAGTGATGGGGACAGGAATGGAATAGTACTAGCCACGTCTTGAAAGCACTGTCAGTTTTTTAGAGACAGTAGTTTAGACTGTGAGTTTGAAGAATTTTTTTTGAAAAACTAAATGAAATTCTGTGTGTTAGGAAAGCAGTAACCCCTTCTTAAACTACCAAGCCTCAGATGTGGTCAAGTTTCCCTCATTCTTCCAGAATGTCATCATTTGCTTACAAATTTCCTCACAGATCCAGAATAGGCATCAGGAAAAATCAAAACAAAAAATAACAATCTCTCAGAAGTCAACTGGCTCTTCCCTCGAAAGCCTAAAATTCTGCATTGATGCCCCACCCCCACTCCACCATGCAGTATGTGGATAGAGTTTGGATGTGTTTATAGATAAGTGAGTGTGAACCCCTCGCAGCAGTGGAGATACTCGTCTTGAGGCTGGTTGAGGGGAAAGCGTGTCCTCCTGCATTTGCATGTTGAAGGAACCCAGTACCTGTTCACTGGTGTATTCCTGTGATGTGCCCCACTCCAGTATTTTGGAAGGAGTTTTTTACTTTCTACTTCATGTTCTCCTTGTGATAAAGGAAAATGTGGGAAAGCGAAAGCTCTGGAGTGAGCAAAACCTGCCAGTCAATCCAGTGCTGCCACTTTCCAGCTGTGTGAGGGAGGTAAGGGTATCAACAGTGGTGAGGTGATAAAGATGGCAGAGGTGATGAGGGTGGTGTGGTAGTAGTAGTGATGATGGTTGAGACAGTAGTTGTGACTGTGGTGGTGATGTGGTGATGGTGGTGGTTGGAGATGGGAGTAGCTACAATGATGGTGGTGGTAATGGCACCATGACACCATGGTAGTGGCTATGGAGGTGGATTTATCAAGAATTCTACAATGGATCCTGAAGACAGTCACTGAGAACATGAGGACAAGAGGGTTTGTTGAGGTTACATGGCTTTGTAGCCCAGCTTGAGTTATTTTCTTATTCTCCATTTTCATTCTACATGATTAGTTTTATAGTAAGTTTCACAGACAAGGCTGGGAACAGCAGTGGAATAGGAGATCTCACTAGTTGTCCACACCCTCCCTGGCTTCCACGGGCACTCTGGCAGCTCCATTCCCAAACCAGTCCTTCAGCCGTGCAGGCCCTGGTCTGAATTCATGTAATTCCTGCTGGGGATAGGAGAGGGATGGGCAGGCATACAGGCAAAAAAGGCAAAAGATTTCCTATCCCTGCAATAGGGCTAATTCAAAAATATGCAGCTTGGCTTTGCAGTTGGCTCTTGATCTGTGCCAACATTTTAACTCTAAGGAAACCTGAATTTGAAAACATAACTGTATGCTCAAAAATAACCATCAAAACAGATTTGCCAATGTTCCCTCCTTTCCTCCTGGGGTCTAGGACTTAGCACAGTTATATGGGGCATCATTCTGGAGAACAAAATATTTTTAGCTCTCAAAACTCAAAAAAACATTCTTTTCTAAATTGTGTTTTTCTCAAATCCATATGCCTAGCAGCCTTATTTCACCCACCTCCACATTTCTCAGTTAATCACTTGAACATTTACCGACAGGCCACATGGCTCTGTAGTTACTTGCTTTGAAAATAAAGCCATAATAGTTTTTATGAAAATTGGGTAAATATCCCTGCAAAGCTATTCTAGTTAACAGTCCCAACATGGCAATTACTCAATGGCGAGCATCCAGAATATCCTCTCAGACTTTCAAGTTTTCTCTGAGCGTCACTACTTTACAAGGCATTTAACAAAGCTATTTCTTTCCCCAGGCAGCTCCAGGCTAGACTGAAAGAGCAAATTGGGTTGCATGCAGGTCACTGAGGAGCTCTGGTGGCATAGTTCCTAAGGCACTTGACTGCTAACCAGAAGGCTTGCAGTTCACACCCACCAGCCACTCCTTGGAAGGAAGACTGGGCAATCTACTTCCATAGAGATACTGCCTTGGAAACCCAAGGAGCGTTTGCTATGAGTTGGGACCGAGTTGATGGCAGTGAAGGGGGGCAAGTCACTGAGTGGGGAGGGTATAGAGGTATTGACCACAGTCACCACTGAATCTGAGGTGCACAAGCTGGAATGAGACTTTTTTTTTGTCAATTCATCCATCCTATAGAGTGACTGGTATCTCTTTGCCTGGGCAGCTGGAGTCAGGCCCTCCCCACGGCAGTGAGGTTCTTCTCTATTCCCCATCTATTTCCATTCCCTCACTCCTCCTTGAGGGACAAAGAAAAAATAGTATCATTTATGGGTGATTACTGTGGGCCAGGTATTCTGCTATGAGTTGTTGTTGTTATTGTTGTTATGTGCCGTGGAGTCGGACCTGACTCATAACGACCCCTCCTTGGGTTTCCGAGGCAGTATCACTATGGAAGTAGATTGCCCAACCTTCCTTCCAAGGAGTGGCTGGTGCTTTTGAATCGCCAGCCTTCTGGTTAGCAGTCAAGTGCCTTAGGCACCACGTTACCAGTGCTATAAGTTAGATGAAATAATTCAGCATATGTGCTCTAATTAGTAATACTGTTATCATTGAGTTATAGAAAATGCATAGATTCTAGTTAATCCACAAAATAACCTTGGAAAGTCTACTTGTTCCCATGTCTCAAGTGAAGAAACAGAAGCTCAGAAAGGTGCAGTAATTATCCCAAGGCCATATGCCTACTATAAGGTAGATCTGCAACTAGGGAAGCCCTCTGCTTCTTCTGCTCTGCTGCACACCGCTTCACACTGCCTCCCACGGGACCCTTGCCTTGCACTTCCCCTCTGGCTGTGAGGCAGGAGAGCAGGAGAAAGCACAACTGTCATCTTTGAAAAGTACACTGTTAGCATCCCATTAAAAATAACACTCTGAGGTGTTTGCTTGTGTGTAAAAAGCATAATTTTTATGTCTGTCCCTTAGATTATTAGAAACATAGGACGTTTCCTTTTGATTTGGAATAAAGTTCTTTCAATCTTAATGACACTTCACATGAAGGGGATCTCATGTAAATGGTCTTGACTTGGCTGCTCAATAATATTTCTCAACTGGTTGTAGAATTTTAAAGACCTCGATTCAATATTGGTTCCGCCAGTTGATAGTTGAATGACCTTAAGCAAGTTACTTCACCCTCTGAACCTCAATTTCCATGCCAGGAAATTAAGAAGACAGTGTTTACTAGGAAGAATTTTAGTGAGGATTAAATAATGAGACATGCAGTGCCTAACACAGGGTCAGCACTTAAGACATCTAATTCCCTTTAGATCTTCAAAAGTCACTGAGAAGAAAGCACATTTTGTGTGCTTACTATATGAGCCTGGTCTGTGCAGAAGCATTATCTTAGTTAATCCTTATGACATCCCAAGGAAGTAATACCTGCCTTTATCTCCACTGTTCCGATGGGTAAGCACAGATGCCCACAGAGCTGAAGATGCTTGTCCATGTCACCACACTGCTTGATGTGTTTCTAAAGAACATCTCTTTCCAGGATACTATGATTCTTCCTCATTAGCAATTTTATACCTCATCAAAGGATTAGGTTGTATATCTTGTTTATGATTGTATTTTATTTATTTTTCTTTAATATTACTCTTTTATTTTTGGTTCTGAAGTACCATTGGAGAGTACCTTCTGATGCTAGATTAGTTCTTTTTTTTTTTTTCTATCAAACCCAAATCCACTGCCATCAAATTGATTCCCACTCATGGCAACCCTATAGGACAGAGTAGAATTGCTGCATAGGGTTTCTAAGGCTATAAATCTTTATGGCCACCAGCCACTCCTCGGAAGGAAGATGGGGCAATCTACTTCCGTAGTGATACTGCCTCGGAAACCCAAGGAGGGGTC
>NW_006921706.1:7431748-7443029 GCF_000298275.1 Orycteropus afer afer
GAGACAAAGTATATGTGAACTGCTGTATGAAAAGTGAATTTACTCTGTAAATCTTCACCCAAATCCTAATAAAAAAAAAAAAAATTTGTAAGTGCGTAGGAGGAAGGGATATGTGCTAAATGCCCATAATTGTGTGGCTCATACAGACCCTCGTGGCCTCTGCTTTTTATTCTTCATGCACCACTAACTATATAAAAACACACACATACACACTTTTAACCAAGTTCAGTATCTTCTAAGCATGCCCCACTATTGTGAGCACTTTTATTTCCTTTTATAAATAATTATTTATTTGGGATTTTCATATACATAGAATGTCATTAATGGAAAGAAGCATAAGAAAATCAAATGTCATAATTAAAGGATTGGAGAAAATGTTACCCAGTCGTTAAAATTAAACATTAAATTTAGGTTATTGTGGGAAAGCTGGTTCCTGGCCTTTTGTCTGTGAAATTTGTTTTACTGAGTAGTTTTGCTTTCATTCAGATGAATGTTGCTCTTGCTTTTATTTTCCTAATACAGGAAGTAGTAACTCCTGTTATGATATTAAGATATTTCCTTTCTAAGACACTTTTGCAAACTTGGTCTGCATGTTTCCTCTGTCATGCTGATCTTATATATTGTGTATATACTTCCTGAAACCATTTAAGCATTGGTGGAAACTATTAGTATTTCAGTGCAGCCTCTAACACACAGAGAAAGCAGTTATTTAATTTAAAAACAGTCCTCTACAGAGAACGTTTTCATCTTGTATGGTGCTGTACTGCTGAGTTTCACAAGGAACTCTAATGAAAGGCTTAGTGGGTTTGGGGTTCAGAAACAAAATCCTTTGGAGTTCATTTCTGGCACATGAATTTGAATATGGCTTCCATCAGCCTATGATTGGAAATACTTCCGCCTGAGGGCTGCCCTTGCTCCATGGGTCAGCAAGTCTAGCTCCATGGTACCCCATTCCACTAGGAAACCTGCTGAAAGGCACTCAGCTTTCCTACTCTGTGAGTCGGCTCCTGTGCCATCTCAGCCCAGTGCCCCGGTGCTGCTGCCACCATTTCTCTGCTGCTGCTTCTTACCCTCTGTGCCATCTCCACTGGTACAGCTCTCCTCCTCCCTTCCTTCTGAGCCTTCACCCGAATTGCCTTTGATGCCCATAATCCACCAACAGTCTCTTCGAGGTAATTTAGTTATTTACTATTAAGAACCTTAAAACTCTGCTAGCCTCTACTCATTACCCAATCCCAAAACAGCTTCCACATTTTAGATCTCTCTTAGAGGCACCCACTCCCAGTATCAAATTCTGTCTTAGTTATCTAGTGCTGCTATAACAGAAACACCGCAAGTAGGTGACTTTCACAAAGAAAAATTTATTCTCTCACAGTTGAGGAGGCTAGAAGTCCAAATTCAGGGCCTCAGCTCCTGGGGTAGTCTCTCTCTCTTGCTCTACTGGCTCTAGGGGAAATTCCTTGTCTCCTTTCACCATCTGTGGGCCCAGCATCTCGAAGATCTCCGTATGTCTTGATACCAGTCTTCCCCTCAGTCAGGAGGTTCTCAGCACGAGGACCCCAGGACTAAAGGACGTATTCCACTTCCAGTTCTCCTTTCTCAGTGATAGCCAGGTCCCTTCTTCTCTGCTTGTTTCTCTCTCCTTTCATCTCTTTTAAGATAAAAGGTGATATAGGGCACACCCCAGGAAAATTCCTCTTACATCAGATCAGAACTGTGACCTAAGGGTGCTATATCCCACACTCATCCCTTTATAACTCATTGTCTGATCACATTAGATCACATCTTGGGGGGTAATTACATCATTATCTGTGCCAAACCACCAGAATCATGGCCCAGCCAAGTTAACACATATTTTCAGGGGACACAATGCAATCCGTCACAGAGGTCTAATTTTTTAGGTTTAACCTATGTGCATCCATTACTCAACCAGTAAGTATACATTAAGCACCTCTAACAAGGAGCTCTGGTAGCATAGTGGCTAAAGCACTTGACTGCTAACCAGAAGGCTGGCGGTTCAAACCCAGCAGCCACTCCTGGGAAGGAAGGTTGGGCAATCCTACTTCCATAGTGATACTGCCTCGGAAACCCAAGGAGGGGTCGCTATGAGTCGGGGCTGACTCGAGGGCACATAACAACAACAACAACAACAATGAGCCACAATAACCAAACTGTTATAGGGGCTGTGGTAGTTAAGGTTGTGTGTCAGCTTGGCTGCACCATGATTTTGAGTGGCTTGGCAGCTGGATATAGTTGGTCCCCATGATTAGATTGGATATGGTATAATGACTTCCAAGGTACAAGCTGCTATGACCAGTTAATCAGTTGGAAGGGAGTTGCCTTCAAGGTATGGCCTACATCCAGTGTATATGGAAAGGATCCTTCATTTGGTTTGCAAGTCTTTATCTCCTATTCTTGGACTTGAACCCGTGGCCTGCCATGTTGCTTGCCCATCTTGGGATTGTTGCCTTCACAACCTGTGAGCCAACAATCTCACTTTACCTGCTGATCTTGGATTCGTCAGCCTCAGCAGCTAGCAGCTATATGAGTCAGGAGAAGCCTCCAACTTGTTCCAGTGGGCCTGGAAGGCAGAGCTGAAGCCCAGGGTGCAGGGACCTCCATCTAGCCCCTAGAGCTAGCACTCTGAATTCAGACTTCTAGCTTCCTAAACTGTGAGAGAATAAATTATGCTTGTTAAAGCCTTCCATCTGTGGTTATTTCTGATAGCAGAACTAGAGAACTAAGAGGGGTAATGGTAAAACTAAGTAAAAAGGAATAATTGCCACTAATTGTTACTAAGTAAAAAAGAAGAATTATTAATAATAACTCAAAGTAGCAATTGGAACTATAGCCATTCTATTACTGAAGCACAAGAGTGACTGTTAACTGTGATTGTGGTGACAAGGAGCCAACAATTGAGTTGCTGCTAATGGCCCACTGGGAGGGGGGGATTGAAAAGAAGGAATGAGTGGTTTACATTACAAAGGAATTGTCTGAGAGCTGCCCAGTGTGGTTATGAGGGGAGGTCAGCCTGGAGACAGAAGGGATGATAACCATGGAGCTGTCAAGGGCATCTTGGGGGCTTAGTTAAGTGCTGTGGCAAGCAAAACGCTGCTGAGAACAATCATGTCATGGCCCTGCCTAGTGCCAATTGATAAAAAGGGAACACAATGAGAGGATAATCAAGTAAACCAGGAGGCCTGGGCAGGTGTCGCAGATTCTAAAAGTGAGCCTTGGAGTCATTGGAACCTTGGCTGAAAATACCCCTGCTTCACTTTGACCAGAGCTGGGCCCTCTGCGGGGAGTGTAGCTGCTGGAAGATATGTGTGTATGTGAGAGAGGAGAGGGGTGGGAAAAGTGTGAGAGAGACAAAGGGGTGGGTAGGGAGAGAAAAATGAAATCCTGTGATAGGCAGGTCTATTGAAAGGATAAGTCTGTGACATCTGATGAACTCTGTGTGGTTGCACATTTCCCAAACTCACCCACCCACACATATACCCAGCTTTTACCAGATGCTTTGGAGTACACAAAAATCATGATCTATGTAGCCATCAAGGAATATCTAGACGACAGTCCATATTCTAGCTGTCTCATTTGTCTCAATAATGTCCATTATAGCAATTTCCCTTCAGTCCCCAATCTTCTCATGCATTAGAAAGACAGAGGGAAATAATGGGATTAAGCAAATAGGGCAAAATATTAAATATTGGTGAATCTGGATAAAGGATATGGGGGAGTTGTTTATATTATTGTTGCCATTTTTCTGTGACTTTAAAATTACTTCAAAGTAAAAAGTTTTAAAACCCCTCTAATAACTTCATATCATCACAGTGTGTTTTCCTTGTGTAACCTTTGCTGACCTTTTCATCCTCTTAAGGCGTATAGTCTGCCTGCTACGTTGCAGCCACAGGAGCTCTCTTCTTGTTCCTCAAACAAGCCAAGTTATTTCTACTGAAGCTTTCGCTCTTGAGCCACACGTGACTGGATCCTTCTTGTCCTTTAGTTCTCAGCTAAAATATCACTTCCAAAGAGAGAGCATCCCTGTGGACTAAAGTAATGATCAATCACTTTTTATCTTCCTATTTTAATTCTTTGCATAGACCCATCACTAGGTCAGAGTTTGCTGTTTATCTTATTCAACAATGTATTTCCAACACCCAAAATAACACCTGGTGCTTGGTAAGTGCTCAAAACAATTTGCTGAATGAATAAACTGATGCAAACATCCAGAAATAGGGAGTCATTAAAAATGATGACAATGCCTAATGGATGTGATTTATGCAAGAAAATGATGTAAAATGTCAATCATGGGAGATATAATCAAAGAGAAAACCTTGGCCCTGTATCAGAATATTGATGAATGAATGCACACTTACATATTTTGTCATTATAAAAAGCTCAAGATTATATAAAATCTTTGTTATATTCTCCTTCCTAATAAAATTTTTTTATTAGTGCCTAAGGCATTTGACTGCTAACCAGAAGGTTGGAGGTTCAAACCCACCAGTCACTCCTTGGAAGGAAGGTTGGGCAATGTACTTCCGTAGTGATACTGCCTCAGAAAACCAAGGAGGGGTTGCTATGAGATGGATCTGACTCGACGGCAATGAGTTTGGTTTTTTTTGGTTTGAGTGTTTTAGGAAAATCATTCAATGCAGGGAATGAAACAGAGCTGGCAGTTACAAGGTGGACACCACTGTCCCATCTGTTGTCCATGGCAGACACCAAAATCAATCCCAGCTCTGCTCTGCAGAGACCGCCTAGAACCATCTTCATCCAGCCTTCCAGTCAGGACTACTAATCAATCAAGGTTAGGGGATGCAACTTAATTGCCTTCTTCTGTGTATGTGTGGTGTTAGACAAGTGAAAGATGGGAAGAGGAAGTGAGGAGAAGAAAGGTGAAGGACCAGAAAAGGACTAGGATTTTAATAGTTCTGGGACCATAAAAATGATAAGTATGTTGAAGTGTTTCTTTTTGTATTCATAAGTCTGTATTTTAATTAGGGCCAGAAATAAAGATCACTTTTTTATAATTCATTATTCAGTTATTATAGAAATATTTATCTTTTTCTTACTGAGTCTTTGTCACTGGTATACATTTTCTAGGCACTTGCTTTTTAAAAAAATTTTCTTAAATATTTAATGAGCCTTGAGGACAGTAACTCCAAGAAATTTATATGCAAAAAAAAAAAAGATTCACATCAGATTTGGATGCACCTGCTCTGTCCACTCGTGGGAGTTAAGTTTTCAGAATATGTTAAACCACTATTTTTGGTTTTTTAAAAAAAGATTTTGAAAAAAATAAATAATAAATAAAGTTTTTGTTTTCTATTGTTATTAAGAGCTGTTTTTAGATTACAAAATAGCAAACAAAATTAAAAATAAAACGAAATTGTCTCATCTTTGTGAGGGAGGGGAAGCTTCTACTTGTCAGTGTGTGGGCTACAAGCAGAACAGCGTTTATCTTAGCTGTAAACTACAGATGGAAAATAAAGTGAGCAATAGCCAAAGGCGTTCTTTTGAATAACTTGTCACAAAAGGGAAACATCATTCCAGTGGCAAAGCAACTCTTCCTTTATAGGCTAATATTTCTTAGATGTGTCTGAGAACATTGTGACTTCACTATCTAAAATTTCCTTTTTGTCCACTTGATTGGTTCAAGATACTCTCCAAATACCTCTTAATTTAAGGCTGATTTCTTTATTGACATATCTATCTTTTTTCCCCCCATTATCTCTGGTGTGTGATTAAGAGCTTACAAGACCCTATGAAAAAGCTTGTTGAGAGAGAAGGAAGGAAAAAGATCACCCAGCAGGAAAGTTCAGAAGCAGAAGCAGAGGAGCCGAATCAGTAAGTCACGTACTACTTCTGGCAAAGTCACGTACTACTTCTTGCCGTAGGTAAGGGGAGCACAGTGCTTGCTGACTGAGTCAACTGGGGGACTCAGTGTGTCTACAGGGGAAATGTCTTACTTCTTCACTTCTCAGGGTTAATGCATTCAAATTGAATCCTAAACTGCTCAGCACATACTCCTGGGAAACTGTGACTCACTTATCCCAGTAAAAGACCCATTTCTGGGGTACTTAGAAGGAGCACTTTTGTGGGGAGTTGTTGGGGACAAGAAAGGGCAAAGATGCCCAGCTCTCCTTGGCTCTCTGCCTTGTGGCCTAAGTCTCAGCTTCCCGCTCTCTCCGGTTTCTGGATCCTACCTGGTTCTTTTCTCATCATCATCTACAAGGTGATCTACACAGGAAATCCCCTGGCTGTTCTCTCATAGAAAGAGAAAACCTATCAAACTGCCTTACAACACGTAAAATACTAAGTCATTATTACCGAAAAAGTGGTGAGAGTGTGTTTATTATTATTGTGGTAACAGAACATTTGCCATTCAACATTTTTTACATGTATATTTCACTGGCATTGACACTACATTTGGGAGTTGGGTTTTGACACATTCAGACTTATTCTCTTTTCTCCTCTGTGTCAGTTTTGAGTGCAGGAAGTGACTGCTCCATCTTCATATCATGCTTCTTTACACAGAAAGCTCCCCAGTCATTTTAAATACTGAGATGAACTTAACATACATAGCATGTTGTTCCTAATCTTACAAAGCAAGAAGAAAGTTTAAATGTGACTCTATGTCATTTTCTGTTGAATCTGCTGACCTAGGAAAGAAAAGAAATTACTTTACCTCCATTTATTTCTTTTCCACACACACAAAAAGCTAAGATGATAATCTTATGGTATTCTTTTTCCATGTTTCTAAATAAAGATTCAAATGTACTATTTTTCCCCCACAAAAATATATGCTGCCAATATTAGCCCTTTTTAATATTTAAGCAATTACTAGCACATTTCTTTAGTTCAGTACAAAGATAAGTTTTCACAGCGGGAAAACTATAGAGGGTGATCTGAATTGAGGACAATTGACTGTTTTAGGGAGAACCAGTGTAACCTATTGGTGGCAGTGGCAGGAATGTTAGCTATCATTTCATGAGGACCTACCACGTGCTAGGCACAATGCCAGGTATTTTATCTCAGCTCATTCTCATGTTAGCCTTCAATGTAGTCAACGTAGGTGTTATTGTATGTATGTTTGCATATGATGGAGGTGAGGCTCCGAGTGGTTAAGGGACTGCCCACAGCCCACTGTATAGTAAGAAAGCCAAATGTGAGTCCCAGAACCTTCTTTTCACCATTAAGTTAATGCAATCGAAATAAAGCATTAGCTTTTACTCAGAAGGGGACTACATAGGATTATCTTTTGACTAATTTTAATTAATTTCAGATTTCTCAAATATTTTAGTACTTCATTTTTAAGAACTCAAACAGTAACCTAGTAACTATTTTAAATGACAATGGAAATTTGATAAGAATATTGTCTAGAAGCAGCAGCTAAGGGTGAGGCACTAACGAGTCTAAGAGCAATGATATGTCTCTGTCCTTAAAGCTATAAAAGAGTCAAGTAAGTGACAATCTGTCTGGGTTTGAGACTGATCCTGCCTCAGCCTTGGGTAGTTTAGCTAACCTCCTGAGGTGTCTCCTCCTGCAACACCAGGAACCGGCATGAACACCTGCTTGGCCATTAATTTATTACCATGTCTTTAAAAGAGGTAACTGTCTTAGTTATACCTGACTGCCCAGCTATGTATTTGCAAAATATGTACCTTATGATAAGACCAAATTCCTGTCTTAAGATGCCATTAACCAACCTTGGTACAGGAGAAAGAGAGCCCCTTTCTTTTTCAGAACGTGTACAGCCTGTACATGACCATTTGTTGCCCTTTCATCTGTGTGTATGTTGTTGTTATTAGTGAATTAATAGATATTATATTGAAGTTTGACGTATTATAAATACACCATTTGCAGAAATTGATTACTAAATGTCTTTTTATTTTATTTTAAGGTTAATTTCATTAGCTGATGAAAACCAGAGCAAGGAATCCTCTAGTTTTAAGAGTAAGTTTTTATTTTATTTAGAATTTCTTCTACTTAATAGCCAACAGCCAATTCATTTTCTTTTTTGGCCTGGTCCTTCTAGGTCTTTTCTCCTTTTCCAGTTGAGAAAGGGCTATATGAGTTTACGTCCTACAAATAGAATTTTAAACTTCCAGATACAATCGATGCTGATCCAATAGCATTATTCAGAGAGGATGAATGTTTTGAACCAGAAGGTGCCATGAGTATTCCTCAGCAGCATTCCTCCAGAGCCTCCTCCACAGTGGAGACCTGGCAGGAAGCTATTTTTTTTCACAAATGACAAAAATTCTGGCATTACCATTATTAACTCTAACCTTTTGGGGCTATAGAGATCGTTTTAATAAAATTGCATTATTATATTGGGTAAGTTTGATTTTAGGTGATTTGTGGGGTAGGTTGGGTGTTAGCCTCTTGTTGGGAATCGATGGAGAGAGCTGAGCTCAGATACTTCTGCCAGGTGACTCCTCAGGCTGCCCTGTCATGAGTGGTACCAGATTGCTCGGATTAACTGAACCTCATGTGTTAGGGAATGGGATTAGAGCACTAGTGCATGATACGATGTACTATGAAGGCTTTACCAGGGATTTTTGTCTCCTGCCAGTTTTCTCATTGGTTTCTCTTCTTATAAAGAGGCAGAAGGGTATGGAAAATTGTGGTTGGACTGTGATGCAATCAATGCTGAGCCTCACATTTGAATACTTTTGGGTTCTCAAGGAAAAAAAATAAAGTTGTTATGAAGAGAACTAAAATTACCTCAACCCTTTGCTCAGTCTGTCCCCCTGGAGACATTTCTGCCTCTGTCTCTGCCTTGCATTAGCCTTTGCTATGGCAACCTTTTAGGAAGACAAGAGGTGGCAACACAGATCTTGGAATTTCCCTTTGGCTCCATCCTCCTCCTTCACCCTCTCTTCCTGGTCTTCTTCCTACTTTTTGAACCATTTGCTCCACCTGTTTTCTTCTTTTCCCACTTTCCTCCTTCATTTGCTTTTCTCCCTTCTGCCCTCCAACAGAAAAGCCCAAACTTTTTTTGCCTCTACGCCTTGACTTCATGTCATCTGTTTATGCATATATGCCTTCACTGATTCATGTATTTGTTCATTTGTTCACCAGATGCTCATCATGAGACACCTCTGTGCCAGGCCTAGCACTACATTCTAGGCATACAGTGGCACAGCAGACGTATTCAGGCCCTTCTATGTTGGGGATTATAGACTATAGAGGAAGATGCTTATCTAATGATTAACAAGTAATTGGACAACTCCAACTTGGGCAAGAGCTACAAGGGAGAAGTGCAGAGCTAAGAGCAGGTGTGACAGGAACACCTCATCTGAGAGTATCAGGGAACTAGTGAAGTGAACTACTACTGTAAGACCTGCCAAAGCAAAAGAAACAGCCTCCACGGCAACTGTTGGGAGTTCCTGGGTGGTGCAAACAGTTAACGCACTCCCCTACTAACTGAAGGGTTGGCGATTCTGGTCAGACCAGAGGTGCCTCGGAAGAACTGCCTGGTCATCTACTTCTGAAAACTCAGCCAGCAAACACCCTGTGCAACACAATTCTACTCCGACACACACGGGACTGCAGTGAATTAGGATAAAACCGATGACAGCTGGTGGGGGTGGTGGACGGAGAGGCTGTGTGTGAGCCAGGAGGCAGCAGGAGGAGGTCAGAGAAACTGTGTTCTAGAATGTGAAGGAGGGACCAAGGGGCAGGAAAAGAAGGCGGAGAGGCAGGCAGAGCCTGGTCTCATTGGCCTTGTGTGAGTTCTCTGTGTTGATCCAAGCCCTCCAGGCCTTGGTGTTCCTCAGAGCTGTAATACCGACAGTGTGAATCATTAATATGATAGGAATCAAAGTAATGGGCTAGAAAACTCTTAGTTCTGTGGGAAAATGAAAACTCCAGTTTATTATATTCATATTCAAGTTCTATATGTAAATTATATATTTATACAACATGTAACAAAACAGGGGGATGAAATGTTCTTTTTCCTCATGCAGTACAGTCACTTGGTTATGGGATTTGCATGCTATTGTGAGATTGTAAATGTTGATCACCTTGTTTTATATACACACAGAATGGAGTCCATTATAATGAAGTATCAGCTGTGTTTTATTCTGTTACCTGCAGAGAGTCTAATATACATCTGAGTGAACCAAGTATTAAGGCTGTTCTGTTGCCTTTTTATTTTAACCAGGGTCATAGGGTTAAAGTTCTTTAGCACCATCAAATATTCATTTATCTAAGTCATATATTTGGCCACGCAGGAAGTGTTAGATCAGGGTCGTGTAGTTTTCTAGATTATCTACAAAACAAATCAAAGATTCAGGGCTGTTCAATTCAGCAGAAAATCATTGAGAGTCAACTGCTGGAGTAAAATGTGACTGGAGGACACACCTCTGTGCGAGTGTGTGGCTGCCATCTCCTCCTGAAGCCGTGCGTTCGTGTTACACTGAAGTAGTGTGTGAGCACACACACCATTCCAAACTGGCATAACAACTTGCACATGTTTTATTTATAGCTGAAGACGGAAAAAGTATTTTACCTGCCTTTGACAAAAACGCTACACATAATGCGTGCTCAGGTAATCTCAATTAAGGAAAACTACTCGATGTTAGTAATTTGAACCAAACTCCTTATAAAGTAAAACTGACATTTGATTTTGTTTTCTCTCCCACCCCAAAAAAAGGACCTATAGATGAGCTATTAGACACGAAACCTGAAGAAGGTGGTAAGATTTATGCATTTCTTTGGGGTTGTAATTTTTAAAAAATTTTTAATCCAGTTTTTACTTGTAGGAAAATATGTTAATGCTTTTGAATGCCTTTACATTTCCAAGCAAATTGTTTTCAGATGACTAACATCTATCTTTATAAATGATCTAAAATATTCCCAAGTACAAATTAGTATATGTGGATCTGCCACATTTAATGTAATTAGTTTTGGAATGCTTAAACAAAGACTAAACGCTAAACCAAAGCCAGACTAAAGCCAGAGGTCATTATGTTAAAGAGTACGTGCTGTAGTACAGAAATCAGGACCTTCTGAGTCAGATGGACCTGGATTTGAATCCGAGTTCTACCATAAACAACTGATATGACCTTAACTAATTTACTTCTTGGGAGCTCTGGTAGCATAGTGCCTAAGGCACTTGACTGCTAACCAGAAGGCTGGTGGTTCAAACCCACCAGCCACTCCTCGGAAGGAAGATCGACAATCTACTTCTGTAGTGATACTGGCTTGGAAACCCAAGGAGGGGTCGCTATGAGTTGGGTCTGACTCGACAGCACATAACAACAACAAC
>NW_006921706.1:7443959-7522221 GCF_000298275.1 Orycteropus afer afer
ATAATCTTAGGGGGGAATATTTCAATCTTACAAAAATGAGATAAAGATAGTAATATAACATACACTTTATACTCATGATCCCTTGATGGTACATACGATTTGTACTAGGCTGCTTACCAAAAGGTTGGTGGTTCAAACCCACCCAACACACTATGGAAGAAAGACTTAACAATCTGCTTCCGTTGAGATTTCAGCCAAGAAAACCCTATGGAGCTCACTTCTACTCTGTAACATGTGGGGTCACCATGAGTTGGATTGATATCTATGAATCTAGTTTTCTTTGTTGTTTGTTTGTTTTAGGTATTCACCAACCAGTTTTTACCTGTCTTGACATTAGACAAATGTATTTAATATCATACATATGCTTCAATTTATTTTGATAAGAATTTTTCCTCTTATTCCCAACATTTTGCCTCTGTTTTCTTTTTGCTTTCATTATCACCCTATATATTTTATTCTTTGCAATAAACTTAATTGCAAAGCAAAATGATAATAAAACTATCTACAGTAACAAAACTCTCACTCCCTCCCGTTGCTGTTCTCAGCCTATTCCAGTCCTCCCCAACCCCAATGTGTCTTCCTTCTTTCTTTATGTACAGACAGCAAATATGAATCCATGTTCTCCTCCTTCTTACATAAAAAGTTCTTGGTTTTGGATTTTGATTCTTTAACTTGGTAAAAATGGCATAACGCTAACCTAGGTTATACCCATGCATATCTTTGCAGAGTTAAATCAGAAATGCTGCTGCCTGAGACAGATGTTTTAATAAGCGTCCTCCAAAGCACATGCCAGGATACATTAAAAGAAAATTGATATCCTTCCACTTCTTGAAAAAGAAAAACATTTATACCTCATTGCTTGATAGTTACAATCTTCGTTATCTTCGTTCCTTTCGTAGAATAGCTGTTCCGATCCTTTCTTTGAGCACTGCATTCCATTCCAAAGTCAGAGATGTGAATGGGCTCCACCCTAAAATAGGTACTTGTTCTCAAGCAGAAAAGTTGATTTACAAATTTCCTCAGTTAAATGCCATGTCATATAATATCTCCCTTCCCTTTATCACTACCAAGCCACAAAGCCCTTGTGTAGGCCTGAGCGATCTTTCCCTACTGTGTCGGCTGACTCTTCTGCGTTGCCAGCCCAGAAGCCAGCATCAACTTAAAAGCATGGACATGGCCCCTAGGATAAAACTACTGTCACAGTGGACAGAGAACTTGAGGTGACTGAAGAAAGGAATACTCATTAATTTGTTGACTTCAAGTTGTGTCCCCTTTGAAAAACTGCCGGAAGGCCCAATCCTGAATTAAAATGCTGATTATAATATGCAAGCCATTAAACAGCCAAGAAATAAAAAGAGCTTAATCTAAGGATGGCTGATTTTATAGGACTTGGGGGCTATAAGCTCTAGCACCCTGCTGCTTGGGGCCATTCACGCCCAGTGGTAATTCTGTTTGATGAGTAATGGCTAAACTGTGGTATAATGTTATCAAAAAGCCTACCAATTCTGACAACAGCAACAATTCTCAAGGGGCCATTGTCCAGAAAATCTCTCTAATCCAGTGTCATAGTAAAATGTGTTTCCCCCTACTAAATAGATAATGAAATAGAAAATCAATATTTGACCACAGTTTATAAAGTGTTTTAAGTGAAAAAGCAGCTTAGTGACATTTTCAAATGCTTGAAAGTGGCTCTGAAATCACCTCCTGACGACATGTAACAATGCTAGCCTCAAATCATGAATTGTTAACAACTAGAAGTCTTTTTGTTCCTCAGAATTGAGCCCCAGAAAACACAGAGCAGATAACTAAACAAAAAGTAGTGGTGTAAAATGGCAAAGAATTAGGTAAATTTCAGCTCAGTTAAATCTTATAATTTGGCTTTACCAAAAAGGCTATCCTCTAGGATAGGACTGATTGAGCCAATTAAAAACAATAATAATTAATTATCTGTATTACAACTGCATTGTTTTTTCTTCAGTTACTTCCTTGGTTCCTACTTCTGAATTTTGTGGTTCTAAATTGTAGCTACACATCAGAATGACTCAGAATCTCATTCAGTAGGTACCATAGGTCTGGGTGAGGGCTGTACCCCATAATGATAACACATTTATCTCTCTGGACCCAGAATTATCTCTGCAGTTCCATGCATTACTGATGGGGGATCTTACAGAGTTCTTGGATGGGGCAAATGGCTTACACATTTGCTATCAACCCAAAGGTCAGAGATTCAAGTCCACCCACAGGCTCCTTGGGAGAAAGCCCTGGTGATTTACTTCCAACAGCTCAGCCATTTAAAACCCTGTGGAGCACAAGTCTATTCTACATCCATGGGGTTGCTGTGAATCAAAATAGGCTGCGTGGCAAGTTTCTAGGGATCTTATACAAAGCTCATTATCTCTTCTTATCAGCTTTCCCTCCTCCCTGCCTTCCTCATTCCCCTGGGATGTACTGCTGGTCTTAGTTCTCTCATAAAATATTGCTGCTCTTTTAAAATCAAGTACTATTGGTACATGATCACTATGTAGTCAGTAGTGTTCTGTATAGAGAAAGATTTACCCCAATGCCATGGCTCATGATTTTTCAATGAGTTTGCTTCATTGTTAATATCTAATTCTAAAATGGAGGAGCGGGTTTGGAGATCATCAAGTATTACGAGTAACTAAGTGTGGTCTAGCACTGTTGGTTTGTTTTGTTTTGTTTTTCTTTTTTTGGAGAGTTGATAGGCGTGGTTTTTCTCCTAACTGTTCTTATTATAATCTATGTCCCTTTTTCACCAAATGGGAGTTGTTAGAAGTACTTCTGAATTCTAAATAAGTACTTTTTTTTTTTCACCAGAGCCTTTTGTAATGAAAATTGGTTTGTGTGTGTGTGTGTGTTTTTGTAGTTGTTAGCCATTTCTGTAAGGTGGTTTCCTGCCCTTCTTTTCCCCATACCCTCTTTTGGGTATTGTGATGATAGTGTTGGTGTTTGGGGTTTTTCATCTCTATTGCAAGTATGCAACCTTTGCGATTAGTCATAATGTTGAGAGTGGGTACCAGGGAGAAAACCAGAGAAACGGAGTCTTCCTGTTTCACATACAGATGAAGGTAAATCAAGTGACATTTATCTGTTTGTTTTCCTGCGCTCTCATTTTTGGTCTACGAAGTTATGTTTCCATTTTCTGTGTTCCTAATTTATGCTGAGGTCATGAAACTCAGTATGATTTCAAAAATATTACCTGAGCTGGCTGTCACCAGTTTCACACATTGGCTTCCTGTTACTTGCGCTCTGCTTAAAACTAAGAGAGCTTCCTCCCTATGTCAGTTTTCACACAGCTAGAGCTCATTGGTTCAGGATCAGTTCCCCTAGAGAATGCTTTCCCAGGGGCATGGGAACTTTTTAAAAAAGACTTTTTAAACACTTGGCAGTGCAGGGCAAACACTCTGAGTTCCACCATCTCAGCCATTCCTGTTCAGTGCCTGCAACCGGGAGCTTCGCCTGGGTCCCTGAGGAGCCACCTGACCTTAGTAACCATCAAAACTTCACAAAAGCTTAAATATTGCTTCATATGTGAGATTCTTAATAGGATCTTAGTTTTCTAGGGCTTCTGTAAGAACATACCATGAAGTGTGGGTGGTGTTAAAGAACAGAAATTAATTATGTGAGTTCTAGAGAGTAGAATTCCACCTCAGGGTGTTGGCCATGTTGATTCTTTCTGAGAAAAACATTCAGTGCCTCTCTCCTAGCTTCTGGTGGCTCCTGGCAATCCTTGGCTTATACATGCATCTTCCCTCAGTGTCTGTTTTCCCCTTTTATGAGAGACCACTTATATGATATGAGGACCAGCCTACTCTGCTCTGTCCTCGTATTAATATGGTAACATCTCAAAGACCATATTTCCAGATAAGGGCATATTCACAGATATAAGTGTTAACACGTCAGCCTATCTCTTAAAAATCTCCAAAACCAAACTCACTGCCATCGAGTCCATTCCAACTCATAGTGACCCCATTGGGTTTCTGAGGCAGTAAATCTTTACAGAAGTAGATTGCCCCATCTTCCTTCTGCAGAGTGGCTGGTGAGTTTGAACTGCCAACCTTTTGGTTAGCAGTCAAATGCCTTAGGCACTATGCCACCAGAGCTCCTTAGCCTATCTCTTAGGTGGACACAATTCAACCCAATTCAGTAAAAGGTTCTGAAGTGAAAGCAGTGTGCTGCAGTGAGAAAAAACTTTGACCTTTGAGCCAGGGATCCCTGACCAGATTACCTGTAACTATTAAATGATATGACTTTGGCTGGGTCAGCAAACCTTAGGAATCTTATCCTTCTTCATCCCAGGTTAGATAAATGTCCTTTTCCTCTTCTGTAAAATTAGTTAGAGGATCTGACTTCTAAGTTCTCTTTCAGTTGTCTTCTCTTGGGGCAATTCATTAGGAGAAAAATAGCAGCTCCTCGACAGGGGCAGAAAAGTGTGTTTGAAAAATGGCAAGTAGAGGAGTTTTGCTGAATTATAGGCTACCCAGAAGGCAATGGTGATGGGTTACTGGAAGGGCTGCATCAGATCTTGGACAGAGAGCTCCTGAATGCCACTGTAAAGAGTATTGCTTTAGTCACTAGTCAAGGGAAGCCATTAAAGGTTTTGAGTAAGTGTCTAATAGTCTCATAGGAGCTCTGGTAGCATAGTGCCTAAGGCACTTGACTGCTAACCAGAAGGCTGGCAGTTCAAACCCACCAGCCACCCCTCAGAAGGAAGCTTGGGCATTCTACTTCCATAGTGATACTGCCTCAGAAACCCAAGGAGGGGTCACTGTGAGTCAGGTCTGACTCAACTGGCACATAACAACAACAACAATCTCATAGCTGGCCTGAGGCAAAGGTACACAGAGGGAGGGTGACAGCAGCTTCACCCCTGAACAAAGCCTTCAGGGCCCCTGAGTTAGGACTTTGTTATCAGAGTTCAAGAAAGAACTTGGAATAGGAGATAGAGATTTGAGACTCTTCCCTGGTAAGATTGGAACTATGTGAATAGATAAGATCTTCCATAGACAAAAGTAGGAAAGGGAGATAGGAAGACATCCAAGTGAGCCACCTGGTGGGAACTCCCAGGAGATGGCAGTATATCAAAGCAAGGCAAGAGCACAACAGAGGTTGAGGCCTGAGGAAACGGGCTGGATCAGGCTGTGTGGATCTCGCAAGCAACAAGCCATTTTCAAGATAGGGTGGGGGCAAGAATTTGATTACAGGCAGCTGAAAAATAGAATGGCGAGGAAGTAGAGTGTGTGGCTGTGGAAGGAAAAAGAAATAAAGATTAGATTAGATTACTGCTGGGATGTGCACATATTTTCTGAGGTCAGAGGAGGATGCATTGAAGAGGGAAAGATTGAAGATGTTAGGGCTGAATAATATCAGGAGAAGAGGGAGAGGATATAGAGGGAGTCATTAGGAAGGAAGAGAGGCTGGAGAAGGATCACATGGTTGGAGGCAGAGAGAGGTGAGAATTGAGAACATCGTATCTATTTTCCTGTATTTTTTTTAGTAACATTGGAGCTTGGATTATCTGACATGAAAGTAAACATGGAGGAACAGAAGCCTGAAAGAGAATGAAGGAGGCTTGGGGAAGCATCTGTGGATTGGGCATGAGCGCTGCACAGCCTCTGTTCATCCTTTAAGAAGAAAGTAGGATGCAGTACCCTAAGCCCAGTAACACTTGTTGATGGACATAGGTGGAAGCTATGTCTCCAGTTACGTATCTGCTAACAGGGCTTCTCTCAGAGAGCTGACCACATCTCTGTGTGTGTCCCCACGTTCTCTCAGTTGAGCTGAATTATGTTCAAAGAAAATGATAGCATGATCTGTAAGAGCCAACTGACAAGTTTCAACTTGTCTGCTTTCAAACATAAGCCTGTCCTTTTCTACTTGCAATTAAGTTTTTCTCACAAGTTATGTGTAGTAATTTCAAACATGTTAATTATCAGTGCTATAATTGGGAGGTTTCCCTGTTTTCTGGTTCAAGTCAGTGCCAGTTTCATTGCTTTTAGCTAAGTACTAACTTCTCTTAAAAGAGAAAATGTTCACTGTGCAATATGGTTTAACTATTAAATAACTGGGGGATTAAGCAATAGGCAGAGCCAATGGTAGGCTTCAGCACAGGCAAAATCTCTATTCAGAACTCACCCTAAACAGCATCATCCTCACCTTTCATGATCATCACACTCCTGATCCTTTTCTCATCTCTGCCACTGGTTTGCATGTTATAGAATTAATCGATGATTTTTATTGTTGTTATCACAAGCGGTATGAACACTTATTTAAATAGTTTAGGTTTAAAAAGAAAAATAATAAAAATAATTTATTGGCTCAGGTAACTGGGGATACACAATGCTAGGTTGGCTTCAAGCAAGTCTGGATCCCAGAGTTGGTTTAGACAGTGTTGTCAGGACTTCTCTCTCCAGCTCTTCACGCTGTTTCCCTTCATTGTCATTGCAGCCTCAAACCAGCATCTTTAGAATTTGGAATCCCGAGAGCCTATCTTCCAATTTCTATACGCCAAATTCAGGGAAGCTTCTGGCATGTGTCCATCCCTGAACCAGTCACCATAGTCTGAGAGATGGAGGACTCTGGCCAGCTTAGGTCACACATCCACCTGGGTAGGGGTAACAAGCCATCTTAAGGCTCACCAGGATCACTTGGAGGAGGTATTTCCCCAATGGGAAAACTGCAAAAGAAGAGAGAAGGAATGCAGAGTAGATAAAAACAACAGAAGTCACTACAGATACCATAGCACACAGCCTAAACAGCAAGAACGAAGACAGCTGTTCCAGACTGTGGTCTTTTGGGAAGGCTCAACATTTGTTGTTGCACATGGTCTTCCCTTGATTGACTTCTAGATTAAAGCTATGCACCTTCCCCTAGGGTTTGACTTAGCAGAAGGTTATACAAAGTGACTGTAGGAGGAATACACAAAATTCCCAATGCTCATCTAAAGTCATCTATTTTTCTAGGGCCTACACATTGACTTGACTTGGTTCCAATAAACAGGTTTGGCTCAGCAGTCATCTGGTTTCAGTAATACCAGAAACTACAAGAAGGAGTGTAGGTATTCAAGTTCTAACTAAAAGTAGGAAATGCAGAGATTAGTGAAGTTAATACATATAAAAAGGATGATGCTGAGAGAAGAGGGCACAGAAACACAGGTGTTGATGGACATACCCTGACACAGCCAGGGGTTGTTGTTCGTCAGCTCCTTCATTCACAGAGGTGGGCTGTCTTGACTCACCTGCCCTCCTTACCCACCACACCCAGCTCTAAGTGGTTCCACAGAATTGCCTCAGAAACTTATTCTAAAGACTGTTTTCCTTATCATATTACCACCACTCCTCTAGACTAAATCTTGATGACAATTTCCATGATAACAAAAACAATGAGCACACTTAAATGAGACCCTGGTCCAATTAAAGCAATGTTTTGCCACTATTTTAAAACCACAGTGATGTGAGAGTGACTAGCCTCTAGCATTCTCTGATGTATAGCCAGTCTGCTCATCACATCAAAAAACCCCTTAATCTCTTTATCTTTATATAAGTGTGGTTGAAAATAGATCCAGTAAATCTGAGATAAGCTTTATTTAAAAAAAAAAAAAAAAAAAAAGCCTTCACTTACTAATTATTATCACATACATATTTGAGGAAAACCTGTTGATTTACTTAATAAGACAGTGTCAGAATTGCCATATAGTTCAGAAAAAATACATACATCATGATTTTCCTTCTCTTCATCACTTATAACAAAATGCTTGTAGTTTTCAAGTGATGATTAAATACCCCAACGAGCCACAGTTCAATCCGTCCTTGTATGATTTCAGATAGTAATGATCTGTTCTACTTATATTCAGTGTTCAGTGTGCATATTATAAGGATGGTCCTTTTTAAAATTTTTCTTTTAAATGTGAAGTTTCATTGTGCTTTCTTTTATCCCTTTGTGTGTGTGTGTGTGTGTGTGTGTGGAGCTGGGAAGAGTATCTCCCTGACTACACTCTGAAGTGAGCATTATCAGTATTTTAACTTTATAGATGAGAAAACAGGCCTAGAGGGGTCAAGGTCTATCTAAGTCCCAGATCAAGTAAGGGGTCACATTATGACTTTCCCCAATCCTATGCTCTCTCCATTTCTCGAGAGATAGGTCTGTGGCCTACGAAACTCACCCTCTGGGTCATTCCTTGATTTTCCCAGTACCCCTTTTACTCTCTCATGTTCTGCCTTCAAGAAAACCAGACCCAGCTTTCCTTCACTTCATGCAACTGTGTTTCAGCAAAGGGAAAAGAAGCAAGGATGCCATCCTTAGTCAAGCCAGTTTCCTGACATCCTTCGCTGGCCTCCCCCCCAGCCAGTCAGGGTGTGGTAAGCATTCTTGCCCCCCTGGGCAGCAGGGCAGGCTGCCACAAGGTGTGTTGGTGGTTCTAGCCCAGGCAATGTAGATTGAAGGCTTGTTGTGTGGGAAGATTCAGGAAGCTGTACAAACAAGGAACTAAGATCTCCAACATGCTTTCAATACTGGCTTTGTTTTGTGTCTGAAAAATGCTTTGGTAAATTTGCTTTTACATTAAGAAAAAGCCAAAACCCTAGAGTGTTTGTGGAAAATATTTAAATGTAACTCTAAAGACCCTCAGAGACTGGGCTTCCTTTGAGGGAGGGTGAGGGAGAATGGGGCTAGAAATTTAATTCTGCAATCTGTGCAGAGGGCCTTAATAAGATTAATTTATTTCTTGATTCACTTTCTCTTAAATCTAGCTGTCACCCAGCCCATCCGGTCCTAGCCCCCCTTAGCATTTTTCTCCAGGTGGTGTGGGGCCTCTGTGATGGTGTGTTTTGTGCTGTTACTTTCATCAGCTTGCCTGGGCCCCGTGGTAGGGACCACGGAACCTGAAGGTGCTGACAAAGATGACCTACTGCTGCTGAGTGAGATCTTCAGTGCTTCCTCTCTGGAAGAGGGCGAGTTCAGCAAAGAGTGGGCCGCTGTGTTTGGAGACGGCCGGCTGAAAGAGCCAGCTCCAGCTGTGGCCCCAGGAGACCCAGACCCCAAGTCCCAGGCAGGCTCAGGATTTCTCCCTTCGCAGCTTTTAGACCAAAATATGAAAGACTTGCAGGCCTCACTTCAAGGTATGTACTGCTCTTGGGATTGAAATGTTTTGTTTTTTTTTTTTTTCCTTGTCTTTTGTTTTTCTCCATCCAAAGCCACATTTTTTCCTTGTTTGTCTTTTTTTTTTTTTTTTCAGTATTTTATTTTGCATCTGATGACCCTTCATTGGAAGCCTCAGAATCTCATTCCAGCTTTAAAAATTGTTGCAGGGTTTAAAATCTATTCTCATAATTTTCTCTCTGGATCAACATTTTCTGTTAGTCAGAGGTTGGAGCAGTGGCTTTCAATTTTGCTGTGTGTTTCTGATTTTAGATTTCTTTCACGGCATACTCTAGAAGATTAAATTGCCTTTGCAGTTATAGCCCTCTTTGCTTGGCTGTCCCTGCCGGGCCATTGCCCTGAGATCTTCATATACTCAAGAGGAAAAGTTACATAAACATACCTTCCTTGTTGGTGCTCATTGACATTACACTGTGAAACTCTGCTGGGCCTCTTAACTCTTTTTCACACTAAGTTTTATCTCACATCCACCCTTGCCCTGAGAATCCCCTCACCCAGCTGTTCCTGTTCCACCAGACACACATGGTAGCCTAGGTCACAGCAGAACTAGAGTTTCCTCATTGACCAAAATGGGTCAGCAACATTGGTCAGGGTTCAGGGTGCATAAAGCTTGCCAGCAGGTCGCTGGTTGAGAATTGCAGGTGTGGGGAGCACATTGGTTTAAAGTGCAAAACCAAAACTTGGGTTTAGATATAAATGTTTGGGTTTCTCAACAGATCTTGAGAATGAAACCATTTTCTAGTATTTGTTTTCAATACTTTTCCCCTCGTTTCTTGTCCCTTTAATTATAAGACAGGTATCACTGTTAAGAAATTTTCAAATTATTTTGGTTTGACTGCAAATTTAGGCTATCTCCTTAATAGACAATGTGTTTATCTGGCACTTAAAACCAAGAACAAACGGCAGAACTGGAATCATTAAGTAATTATGGGCTATTAAAACCTCAGATCTTTGGAGATGAGATCATGAACTTAGCAAGAAGTTGGTGGAAAGGCAATAAATAAATAAAAGTCTTCCCTCTTTTTTATGAAATACATGACTCCTTTTATCTGCCTGAGTCCTATTTTGCACCCAACTCATTTAGGTAGTAATACAGTTTAGAGATAGCAGGGGTCAATGAGATCCAAAAATATTTCTTCGCCCTGGGTTTCATTGTATCAGTCACTGAAGGGACAGATGAGCAATGCTGCCAACAGACTTCGGTTTCACCTCACCCATCCCATGTTGGAGGTAGTAACAAGTTATGAGGAGTCAGAAGGTGGGGAGCCTGGTGTCCACAAGCAGTGTCTTGGTTGCTGAAGACCCTCCAGCAGAGCTGCAGAATGAACTCCAGTTCAAGCTGGTCCCTGGCTTTGAAGACCCAGAATCCTGCTGCAGACAGGGAGTGTGGCATAGTGTTCCTGCTTGGCTGGGTGGCTAAGTGTCAGTTGGTGTGAGTGCCCCGTGGTGACAGCTGAGAAGCCAGAGCTCCACGCCCTCTTCCTGATCAGGCCAAGTGAGAAGAGCTCAGCTCAGGGCACATGGCAGGGCCCTGAAACTAGACCCAAGAGCTACAGACAAGAGTGGTGGCTGTGAGGCTTGGCACTTCATCCTCCCCCCGAGTCCAAGAAGGCACAAAACCACACTTGGGTCTAATGAAAGAGATGTTCCGATAGTGCAGAGAAATGCAAGCTCCTGTGATGGGAAGAGAAAGAGATACAGCAAAGGGAGGCCATTTATTTCTCAGGAAAAGAAAATCTCACTTCAAGTTGGCATCTTATTAGCACTTTAGTAAGTTTCTGCCATTCATTCAATAAATATTTATTGGGTCCTTCTGTGTACCTAGGGAGTCATCTGAGACCAAACAGACAAGTCTCTGCCCTCTTGGAACTCACATTCTAAGAGAGAAGAGACAGTCATTGAACAATAAACATAATAAATATATAGTAGGTTAAAAAATAATCAATGTCACGGGGGGGGGGAGAGTCCAGGGAGAGGGAGTGTTGGGGATGGCAGGGGAGGTGAGACTGTAAGTTTAAATAGGGTGGTGTAGTGCTTAAGGCATTTGACTGCTAACCAGAACATTGGTGGTTCAAACTCACCAGACACTCCGTAGAAGGAAGATTGGGCAATCTACTTCCGTAAAGATTTACCACCTCAGAAACCCAAAGGGGGTCACTATGAGTTGGAATCAACTCGATGGCAATGAGTTTTTGATTTGGTTTTCTTAGGAAGATGCGATTGAGCAAAGATTTGCAAGAAGTGAGAGAATTAGCCGTTTGGCTCTCTGAGCATGGGAGCAACCTGTGCAAATAGGCCCTAAGGTGTGAGCCTGCTTGGTGTGGCCAAGTGTCTGCAGGAAACAATGTGGTTGGAGCCAGCTGATCAAGAGGGAGAGGCGGTCAGAGAAAACACAGAGGGCTGAGGGACATACCCATTGGGAAAACATGGGCCTTTTTTCAGAGTGAAATTAGGAGCCATTGAAGTGTCTTGCACAAGGAGTGACATGTTCTGATTTACTATTTAAAAGGAACATTCTGGTATCTGAAATTTTCCTTTCTTTGCTGTGCTGGAGTTCCATCAAGATCAATGTTAAAAGAGTTACTTTGTAATCCTTGAGTTATCCTATTTCTTTTACATGCAATCAGATACAAGTTGAATGTCCGTGGAACTCAAAATGACGGGAAAAAGATGTGCTTAGGTAGTTGGAAGAGAAAACCAGTCAGCTTCTACCACTCCTGCAGCTTTCCTGCAGGAGTGCTCACCATTCCTCCACTGATGGTGTCCTCGTTTGGGGAACCTCAAAATACACGTGGGCAAACATAAGCTTCCTTCTTTGATGATTGATTTGTCGTTGTTGTGTGCCATCAAGTCAGACCCAACTCATAGCGACCCCTCCTTGGGTTTCTGAGGCAGCATCACTATGGAAGTAGATTGCCCAACCTTCCTTCCAAGGAGTGGCTGATGGGTTTGAACCACCAACCTTCTGGTTAGCAGTCAAGTGCCTTAGGCACTACACTACCAGAGCTCCTTGATGATTGATTGTTGTTGTTGTTGTTATGTGCCATCGAGTCAGCCCTGACTCATAGCGACCCCTCCTTGGGTTTCCGAGGCAGTATCACTACGGAAGTAGGATTGCCCAAATGATTGATTAGGTAATAAAATTCGAACCATATTCTATTAATTTAAACTAGCTTTTGTCAGGATTCCTTCCCTCCCCTCCCCCTCCCCTCAACACTAAAAAAGAGGAAAGGATAATGTTGGCCCTAGATTCTTTCCACTGCGTTCATGGTCTAGAAAATAGAATACACATATTCAAAAAGAATTTCTGAATAACTTTTAAACTTTGCTACCTTGTAATAAATCTGCTTCCCTGATATCCATACTATCTCAGAAACCAAATTAAGTAAACCACTGACATAATTAGTCAAATTAAATGTGGCCTAGAAAGGTTCATTGACATGTTTCCTCAGTGGAAGAAACAGTTCAGAGAACAGGCTTTAGCCTGCAGACCTCCCCTTCCCCTCCCTGACTACACCAGTGGGTCAGACCTTTACTTATGCTGGGCCTTTACTTTCTCATCTGCAAAACAAAGTATTAGATTCACTACTCTGCCAGGAGAGACCCAAATCATTCAAAGCAGTTTCTTCCATCCTTCCACAAATGAGTGTTGTTGTCTTATCCCTGGGCTACATCCACTTCACAGATGCTGAAAGGAAGTGAGGTGTAGCCCCAGAATTCCGTGAAAATTTGAAGAAGTTAATTTTAGCTGGGATTTCATGGATTTTAAAACATTAGCCCGCACTCAGTATGGCATACATGATGTGCTAGGCGTGTTCTGTATGCTTTTTACTGTGTTATGTTACTTAATCCTCACCATGACCTTCCCCAGCAGGTATTATTATTATTTCCATTATATACCCTGGGAAACTGAGACACAGAGAGGCTTAGTAATTTGCCCAAGGTCACACTGTAAGGGTCAGGCTGGATTCTGAACCTGCACATTCTCACTCAGGAACCTGTGCCTTTACCCTTACTATGTTCTCCTGCTTCTCAGCAAGCTGTGTTTGCTAGAAAAAGAGATTCCCCAACTCTTTGGAGACTCCATCCAACTTCTCCTTTGAGAAGAAGAACAGTAATGATGAGCCTGGCCTTGGGCATCATGGTCACATACAGGATAGGGATGCTAGGTCGTCTTGGAGGAGGAATGTGGGTGTGAGGAGACATGGTCCCTCTCTACCACAAAAGTTGAACTGTGCTCCAAAACAGAATATCTGACATTGAGATTACCTTATGAAATTTTCATTGCTTGTGGACACGCTAGCACATGCACACTCAATCTCACCATTGACCTA
The DNA here is from genome assembly GCF_000298275.1 of Orycteropus afer afer. Taxonomy (NCBI): domain Eukaryota; kingdom Metazoa; phylum Chordata; class Mammalia; order Tubulidentata; family Orycteropodidae; genus Orycteropus; species Orycteropus afer. The sequence goes on from NW_006921706.1 coordinate 7,457,468, forward strand.
GGTCTTCATGAGGAGCAGGACCCACACCCTCCATGGTGTCAGAGGACTTAGAGCAGATGTTCCACCCCACCTCCATGGCTCCCTCAGCTGCCTTCCTCTCCCCACCCCATCTCTCTCTCTTCCTTCCTCATCTCTCCAGTCTTCTCCTTTCCTTCTCCCCTCCATGCTCCCCTGCCTGCCTGCCTGCCTCTCTCCGTTGGCCCCTCTCCTCATTCTGTGCCTCAGTCCTCTGGGAGAATGGAAGTGGAGGGGGATTTAGGAAGAGAATAGTCACATCTTCCTTCCTCGCTACTTCAGAGCAAAACAAAGGAACCTGTATGTAGGATCAAGTTGTGTGAAAGTTTGAAGGAGGAGTTAATTTTAGCAGGGATTTCTAAGTTTCTGAAGTTATCAGCATGATAGGGGCTGGGGTTTCCTGTGTCATGCAGTGATGAGAAAATTGTACCTTCCTGAGGCCTCTTAAAGTGAGTGGGAGGGAGCCAGCCAGCAGGGCTGCCTGAGTTACAGACTAGGTAAGGCAGATAGGCCTCATAGTCAACATTTTTCTCTATTCTCCATCGATATTGAAATTTTCATTTAGAAATAGACTCTTATACTGAAAAGAGTATCAGCTGCTCAGAATAAATGTACCAGGACATCTTTGAATTTAGGATTCCACAAACCCAAACCAAGAGTCTTGTTCTCTTACTGCAGGTGTATTGTGTTTCTTCAGGACATGCTTTTATTCTGCCCAATTCTAAGAACTGTTGCCATCTGGGTACAGGCCCTCATTCAATTCCAACATCACTCCAGCCTTTGGGTTAGCTCAGATTCACCTTTCCTCAACCGGAGCTCACCTTGCGCTGTTCTTGGTTTGTCCTGGCTCTGGGTTACTCCTATTTCCTGTACTCAGAGGAATAACAGAGGAAAAAGCTGTGGGGCATATTTAAAGTTAGTCTGAAGGCAGAGCAGGCACTCTGAACAAGAGCCAATGGAATTGTTTGTTCCATCAAAGAAGCATCTCTTCCTATGCCTGCTGAGGAGCATCCGCAATGGAGCTCTTACATAGCTACAGGGTTCAAGTGTCTACCTTAGTTCATAGAAGGAACATTGGTGACTATCTACTCCACCCTCATTTTATAGATGAGGAAATCAAAGGATCCCAGAAAAGTTTTGTCACTTGTCAAGTTTTTGTTGTTTGTCCACTAGTCACATGTTTAAACTCCTCCCTTGGTTTACAAGGACCTTTAGGACCTGACCCCAGCCCCATCGAAGCCCAAAACTTTAGTTAGCATGACTTAGCATCACTGCTGTGCTGGAGACCATGTATTATGTCAGTACTGGACTCCAGCTAGAAAGGACTTCAGTAAGCCTTGTTCCCCCACCTCTGGGCCTTGGCACATGTCCCTTCTCACCTTAGAGCACCCCACACACACACACTTATCCATCCCAGATGCTTGCTTTCACCTGGTTAGCTTCTCATCCTTCAGGTTTCAGCTTTAATGTCAGTTCGCACAGGGAGCCTTCCTCATCTCACCCCCACCCCCCAGCAGCTGGTGTTAGGAGGGTCTGCTCTCCACTCCCACTACACCCTATACTCCATCATTCCATTTATCTTAACTTACTGTAAAACTGCTTTAATTCTCTCTCTCCCCTGCTAGGTTGTCATGGGCAGGACCCATGTTTGTGTTGCTCACTATTGGATTTCCAGAATATAGCTTAGTGCCTGGAATATAGTAAATGTTCAATAAATACTTGTTGGATGGGTGATGGATGGTTGGATAGATAGATGGAAGGATGGGCAAGTGGGGGATGATAGGTGGAGAAGGGAAGGAAGGAGGAAGCCACTGACAAAAGAATCACTCCATTGAAGAGAACAGTCCTACAATGTGAACTTGAGATCAGTCCTGATGTCTGAAGAGCTGTACAAAAGTATTCAGCTTAGCTTTATTGAGGACCTCTCCAGCCACTGTGGTACTAGCTAGTTTCATGTACAAGATCTTATTTAATCCATCCAGCAGCATAGTGGGGTAAGAATTTTTATCCACCCTTTATAAGTATGGAAACGGGGCTCACAGAGGACCAGCAGAGAGGAAGTATGAAAGGCATGATGGTGCTTGGCCCCCATGGCTATAGGGGCCCTAGTCCCATTGTCCCCTCCTGTGCCAGCCTCATCCCAAAGCTCTGCAGGCCATGATCATCAAGGCAGCCTGGGCCCCCCAGCAAGTGAAATTACATTCAGGGCAAAGTTACTACTCTGGACAGTGTTATTTTGGTTTCCCTTGCCCTTCTGGCTGACCAGTGTTATTTCTGGCTGATTTATATTTTCCCCTATTGTATACTGTGATTCCCTGCAAATTGGTAGCACATTTGGCATATCAGAGGTACTGAGAGCTAGGAGAGTCACTGTGTTCACAAGCCTCTCAGTGCTCTTGTGCTCCCATCCCATCCTCCAGCACTCCTCTCCAAACAGAATTACTCGGAGATGGGTAGACATCTTTCTAGCCACCTTCAAGATCAAAACACCTTAGCGAACTAGCACAAACTAGAAGAGTTGATGGCAATTATGGGAATATTAGCAATAATAAAGTCTACTTAATTTTTTTTTTTGACAGATTCTAAGACATTTGCGATTTGGTTTGTTGTTCCATCCATAATCACCCTCGCTGCACCCTTACATAAACAGTCCCCAAGTGATATGAGTCAAGGTTGAAATTGCAGCTGAGCTTAGTTTTCTGTAGCTGGTGTCAACAGGCATACCATTTTATCCCTTCTTGTACATATAGCCAAATTGTTAGGCCAAAGCTTAATAACTGTTCTGAGGACAGAATGTGACTCGGCACATGAGTTGTTCTGCTTCACACCATGGGAAGAGGAAATAATGATACCCTGTGTCTTAGTGGAAATTCTGAGGTCTGCTGTGCCCATAATCTTAGCTCCAGAGAAGGGATGTCTTCAGGCATCCTCCTCCTTCAGGCCTCTGCTGCAAAGAAGCCCCCAAAGCCCAGGGATTCTAGATGCCATTTGTTCCTGTGGTTCATGAGTGTTTAGGTGAACAGTCTTCAAAAATCTATAATTACAAAGGAATTCAATCAGAAGACATTTGTTCTCTTAATAAAAGAACCTACCATTATAATCTTTTATATGATATGCTTGGAAATATGAGTTGTATTTTTGGTACTTTTAATATGTGACTTGATATACGGGAATATTTATTAATTTAGAAAATCTATTATTTTATCGGGGAGCTCTGGTAGTGTAGTGCCTAAGGCATTTGACTGCTAACCAGAGGCTGGCAGTTCACACCCATCAGCCCACTCCTTGGAAGGAAGGTTGGGCAATCTACTTCTGTAGTGATACCACCTCGGAAACGCAAGGAGGGTTCACTGTGAGTGTAAGTAGGATCCGACTCAATGACAGTGAGTTTGGTTTGGTTTTTGGTTACTGTTTTATTGTGGTAAAAAATATAAGTAACAAAACATTTGCCAATTCCACATTTTTTACAGGTACAGTTCAGTGACATTGATTACTTTCATCATGTCATGTAATCACCACCACTCTCTCTTTCCAAATTATTCCACCATCACTGACAGAAACTCAGTGTTTCTAGGCAATGACTCTCCCTTCCTCCCTCCCACCCTTGGTAACCACCACTAAATTTTGGTCTCTATACATTTGCATATATATAGAGAGAGAGAGAGGTGTGTGTGCACACACACACACACATATATGTATATACATAGATATGTATGTATGTATTCCATAAAAGTGGGATCACACGATATTGATCCTTTTATGAGGAATATTATTTATAGCTTTTTGGGAGCATGCCCATGATGTAAAGGGGCATGAGGTACATTTTGATATGTGAGCTTATTTCTGCCTCCTTTTAGGAATGTGTTCCATTTTATACTCTGAAAAATGCAATGCTTTGAGTCTGCCTCTCTTCTTCAGTGTTATTTCTAGCCATTTTTTTTTTTTTTGCAACCATCACCACTATTTATTTCCTAAAATTTTCAATACCCCAAACAGAAATTCTGTATCCATTAAGCAATAATTCCTCATTTTCCCCTCCCAGCCCTTAGTTACTTCTATTTCCTGTCTTTTTCTATGTTTGCCTGTTTCATATAAGTGGGATCACACATCATTCATCCTTTTGTGTGTGACTTATTTCACTCAGCATAATGTTTTAAAGTTCATCCTTGTAGCGTGTATCAGAACTTCATTTTTCTATATGGCTGAATAGTATTCCATTGTGTGTATATACCACATATTGTTTATCCATTCATTTATTGATGGACGTCTGGGTTGATTCCACCTTTTGGCTGTTGTGAAAAGTGCTGTGATGAACACTGGTCTACATGTGTCTGTAGTTGAGTCTCTCTGCAGCCAATTTTGAAAATTCATGTCATAAAAACAGAAAACAAATGCTGGTAAGGGTATGGAGAGACTAGAACTATCATATACTGTTGATGACTCGGTAAAATGGTGCAGCTACTGTGGAAAATAGTGTGGTGCTTTCTTAAAAAGGTGTAAATAGTAATACCATATGAGCCAGCAGTCCCACTTCTAGGTATATATTTCAGAGAAGTAAGAGCTCTGACATCAACAGATATATGCACACCTATGTTCAGTGCAGCACCAGTCACAATAGCAAAAGGATAGAAAGAACTTAAATGCCCATCAATGGAGGAATAGTTCAGTTAACTATAGGACATACACACAATGGAATATTATGCAACGTTAAAGAACAACAATGAGTCTGCAAAATATCTCATAACATGGATGAACCTAGAGGCCATTATGTTGAATGAAATTCTTCAGTCACAAAAGGACAAATATTGCATGAGGCCACCACTGTAAAAAGTCAATAAAAGTGTTTCACACAAAAAGAAATATTATTTGCTTGTTACCAGAGGTGGGAGGGGAGTAAATCACTAACTACAGGGTAGACAGATCAATTAGGGGAAAGAGTAAGGTAATTAAAAAAAAAAAAAAAAGTAGAAAATGTCATGCATATTTCTCAAATTGGAATATTGTCCTGTTGAGTTTTCAATCTACCAAACAGCATACAGAGATCAGAGAGGGAGCTTTTCTTTGAGTTGATTTGACTTCTCTCTGAAAGCATAGAGTTTCTGAGCTCAGAGAGCTTGACAGCAGCAGAGCTTAAAGCTACAGGATTTGGATTCAGATGCCTGGGGAAGTGGGGTCCTGAACTAGACTGTTCTGTTTTCTAGGAGAGTCTTTATCCTTATCTCACTCTGGCCTCAGAGACCTCCTGGGATCCTGACCGGGACATGGCTTGGTAGATCACCCAAGGTGTGGCTCCCAACTTTAACTTGCATAAGAATCACTGAGGGTTAATTAAAACAGTTTCCTGGGCTTCACCCCCAGAGATTCTGATTCCATAGGTCAGGGTTAGCCCGTGAACTTGCATGTCTAACCAGCTCACAGGGGATGCCCAAGCTGCTCTTGTGGGTACCATACTTTGAGAACTACTGCTCTAAGAGATTTGGGGCCAGGTTTCAGGGGTTGGAGGAAAGGTTGTAAGGGATGTGTAAAGCACAGATGGGTCTGAGGTACACTTTGCGAACAGGATTGCAGGGAAAAGAGTGAAAGTTACCCAGTTCAATTTGACCCCTCTCGTTTTCCTGTGCTCAGCATTTGCACACAGTGAAGCCACAGCTTCAGTGTTCCACATTTACCTCTGTTTCATGTGATTTGGGTTTAGAAGGATTATTGTCATCGGCCAACTTTCTCTGAACCCAGGATTACTCCTGGATTATTCCAAATCCTGGTCATTTTCTAAAACAATTTTATTGAAGTATAGCTTACACACTACAAAATTCACTCATTGTAAGTGAACAGCTCAAGAATTTCTAGTAAAGGTGTACAGTTGCACAATCATCACCACAATCCAGTGGTAGAGCATGTCCATCACCCAGAAAGTTCCCTTCAGACATGGTGCTTTTCATTGCATATGAATTGTGGTAAGTATATGTTCACATGCATCTAACCTGGGAAGAACAGATGGTTAATGCACTCGGCTACTAACTGAAAGGTTAGATGCTCAAATTCACCCAGAGGCAGCTTGGAAGAAAGGCCTGATGATCCAATGAATAATAATGCATTTCCAATGGATAACAGTGCCTTTTAAAACTCTCTATTTTTTCATTATTTGAGACCTAATAAATAGGTCATAAGCTACCTTTTTCATTAGTCACTTGTTCATCTTCATAAAAATGAAATAATACAACTAGGAGGTATTGTAGCATCTACTGTGGTTAAAGCACTGGGCTGCTAACCAAAAGGTCCATGGTTCTAACCCACCACCAGCTGCTCTGTGGGAGAAAGATGAGGCAGCCTACTTCCGTAAAGATTTACAGCCTTGGAGACCCTAGTTTTCCTCTGTCCTGTAGGGTTGCTGTGAGTCAAAATTGACTCAATGGCAGTGGGTTTACTGTGTGTCCAGTGCACTAAAGAATGTAGAGATGAATAACACATGGTCCTTGGTTTGAAGGGGCTCAAAACCATTGGAGATGAGACAGAAATGCAAACTAATAAGTATAGTAAGATTCGATAATCAAGTCCACTAGAAAGTAAGACTCTTAGAAGGGCAGGGAAGCAAGCAGCATTAAATCCTATTGCTTTATGCCCTTCAGTGAGAGGCATTCTAACTCTGTAAATTGGCTCCTCAGCCCCAGCTGAACTCTGCCATCCAAATATGACCTCTCTTAAGGGTCTCATCAGAGACAAAATCTTTTCTTTAGAAAACATTGTCACCCAAGCATCCCAGTCAAAAGATACAGTTTTGTGCAGTGATGCATCGTTGCATGGTCTACATTTCACAATGAAAATCAAAATGAACTTAATCCACAAATATTTACCAGTACTGTTTTAGGTACTTTGGGAAACAGTGAAGAAAAAACTCCTTGTGTCATTAGGAACATGAGACTTATATAGAAGGAATTAAAGAAGTGTTGCAAAAAGTATGTGGTAAAACTCTAATAAATTAAATGAATCATGCCAAAAAATGTAGCACAGACAGTAAATGCCATGGGAAATCAGGTTGCCTTCCCTCAGAACAGCAGTGCTGAGTGCCTCTGAATCACTCAGGAGCAGGCACAAGAATGTTAAGGAACATTTGGGCTATACAGATTAGACAGCATTATAAGGGTACAGTATAAATCCAGCGAGGGCTTTCTTCCTCCCTCATATATTTGGAGTAGAATACCATGTATTTATCTGTATTAATTAAAACCTCTCAATTTAAATTAGTTGGGGAGAAAATAAATGGACTGAATCATATTGAAAGTAAAGAAGATGTGCAATTTACTAGTTCTGTTGCTATATTTAATAGGGTTCACTTTTTTAAGCTTTCCCCATTTGTGACAGAACAACAAGACAATTAATCTTTTCAAAGCACATTCATAATGTTTGGTGTGATCATGAAATGAGAATGCTTGAGAAGGAAAAGTAGCATAGAGCTGAAAAAGCAAAAATGTTTTAACTTTAGCAGTTTCTTGTTTGCTTTACAAAATCTAATCTTTTCCTTAGTTTTTCATATTTTTGCATTGGACATGATTATACACGGGAGCTCTGGTAGCATAGTGCCTAAGGCACTTGACTGTTAACCAGAAGGCTGGCAGTTCAAACCCACCAGCCACTCCTCGGAAGGAAGATGGGGCAATCTACTTCCGTAGTGATACTGCCGTGGAAACCCAAGGAGGGGTCACTATGATTTGGGTCCAACTCGACGGCACATAACAACAACAACAACAATGATTATACATATCTGCTCCCTGGGAGTACAGCAGTTAAGCTTTTGGCTGCTAACCTAAAGGTCTCGGCAGTTTGAGCCCACCACCTGCTGATCTGCTTCCATAAAGATTAAAAACCAAAAACCAAACCCATTGCCATCAAGTCAATTCCAGCTCACAGCAACCTCCATAGGCTTTCCAAGGCTGTACATCTTTATGGAAGTAGATTGCCTCATCTTCCTCCTGCAGAGCAGCTGGTGGATTGGAACCACCAACCTTCTGGTTAGCAGCCCAATTCCTTACCCAATGTGCTACCAGAACTCTTTTCCATAAAGATTACAGCTTAGAAAACCCTATGAGGCAATTCTGTTCTGTCACATGGGGTCAGTATGAGTCCAAATTGACTCAACAGCTGCTAATAGCAACAAATGTCTCCTAAATGTATTCCAGTTACAGGGAATATTGAGAAAGGGATTTGTCCTATCATCCTCTTCCCTGTCCTTGAGGAAATGTTTGTTTGCAACTATGCTCAGAACCATGGGCCCAGCAGCACAGTGCTGTCACCAGGGCTGGTGTCATCCAGTATAGTAACTCATGGTGTCACATACCCTCCCATAGACTCCCTGCCATACCAGACCATACATAATCCTTAATAATGTTTATTATCAATCTTAATCATAAAATAATATGATAGATATAGTTATAAATTGCTTAAATGTAGTATTCCTTAGTTTATATAAATATATAAAAAATTGTTTTATAAAATCTTCCAACATCTCTTCTATTATTAGTTACAATATTATTAGTAACTGTGCAGAAGCCTTTTTGATTGTCTCTCCTTTTCCTTTAGCTACTACTTATTCTCGAAACAGTTTTTGATATAGGTTCCCAAATACTACTTACTATAATATTGTAGTTAAAACACCAGAAAATTTGACAAAATTAACAACTATACAAAACAGCAGCAACAAAAACAACAGTGTATGCTTATGGTGTGTGCAAATGAAACCACATGATTCAAAGAGTCATTATAACTGGATAATAATGACAGCTCTGACCAGAGCTCATTAGAAGGTTCCAAAAGTAAAGTAGCATAGAATTTTAGGTATACCTGTGTGCTAGGCTGACAAACAATGTTTTTCCTGTTATAACTACAGGGATTTTTTTTATAAAAAGTAATAAATTTCTATTGAAACAGAAACATTTTATAGACGGTCATTTTGGTGGCACGCCCTCTGACAGTGTCACCTGCTGTGGTCCACACCCCACCACGCCCTCCTAGTGACAGCACTGCGGCAGCGGTTGGGTACCTTGAGTGAGCGCTCACCCCCAGATCTAAACGCCCTGTGGTTTTGAATGTTGGGCTGGTCAGAAAGCAATGCCAGTCCTCTTCCCGACCAACCCCAAAGCCAAGCAGTCCAAATGGCAGCAGCCCTGCGGGACAGGTAATGCAGTGCTTCATCCCCCAGAACCGTCAGTTTCTTTCCCTTTCTGATTCTCTTTTCTGTATTTCTTTACTAACTTCCATTTGAGCAGGCTCAAAGTAGAGAATACGAAGTGAAGAATTCTTTGTTTTTATTTTATTGTGGAAAAAAAATATAAGACAACATTTGCCAATTCAACATTTTTCACACATAAAATTTAGTGACATTGATTATATTAATTATGTGGGGTGGAAAGTTTTGTGTTGTAGAAATTACATAAGGAGCCCCAGTAGCTACAGTTAAGTGCCTCACTGGTCATAGAAACGTTGGCACTTGGAACCCACTCAACCACTCAGTAGGAGAAAGTTCTGGAGATCTGGTCCCATAAAGATTACAGTCTATGGAACAGTTCTACTCTGTCACGTGGGGTCATTATGAGTCCAGCATTGACGGCACTTAAAAACAATGGAAATGACATTCAGATTTTTTGTTTTTTCCTAGCTTAATGTTCTAATTTCTTCACAATCCATTTTATCAAATTGTATCTAATGAGCATAAATCAAATATGTGTCTCCCTGCAATTAGATTCTTGCTTCCGAAGATACTAGGTGAAAACAGCAAGGTGGGGAAGACCACTTAGGTTTTCTATCTGTAGCTGAAAATGCCCTCACCACCACCAAATAAGGCAATTTAATTAGTGCTTTTCAGAAAATGCTAGGTTTCTTGGTTGTCAAAACAGGTCCTTTCAAGCTCATGAGATCTGTTTTCTTCTGGGCCGGGCCCCAAAGAGAACATCTGCTCCACTAAAGATTTCATCTGTGTCTGCAGCTCTATCTTTGTTCCTCTGGTCAGCACCCATTTTTCCTTTGTTGACCACAGGAAGTCAGAGGAAGTGTCTCTGCCATTATCTTCAAAAAGTGTTCATAGGATGCTCTTTTGAAGGTTGTGCAAATGAGTTGCACCTGGTTTTTGCTCCATCAGTGGAAACCTGGGGAATGGGAGGGTCACCCCAAAGTACAATCACCTGGCTGTATCACCTGCCTCCTCTTAACAAGGCCAATCCCTGTCTGAGGACCTTCTAAGACCTTTGCAGTAATTATAGGGAAGGGGAAGTGAGCATGTCACATTTTTTTTAACCAGATATATCTAAGATATCTTAACATCCTCTGTCAAGTATAAAGAAAGAATAATCCATCTAAATCAGTCTTGATCCATACAGTTTCCTTATGTGACTTCTTATATGACTAAAGAAAGATGAGCTAACTCCCTCTTTTTTAAGTAGGTTTTTTTTTTTTTTTTTCCTTCTCTTCTCCTCTTGACCAGGCTATGTTCAGCTCTCTCAAGTTTTAGGTTATATAAAAATAAACTAGGTGTTTTGAGGGCTAACTGCACATAGAATTCGATTAATGTTAAATGGTAATAACTCACATATTATTTACCAACTTAGTTTTGTTAGCAGTAGTTTTATCTCTATAAATAAGATACATGGATAATCTCATTATAAAAATAATATAAGATTAAAAAAAACAATGGGAGGGAAATAAGTATAATCAGTATACTGTTTTAAGATTTAAGTGCCATTTTTATAAAATGGTCAGAGGCCTTGTTTGTATCGGTGTAATTGCATCACTGTAATCCAATAACTCTAGTATAGCTGCTCTTAACAACTTGTCCTACCAGTGCTTTTGAGACTCTTTCTGGCCAGATGGCCAGCACGTTCCTCGCAGTTCTCAGCTAGAAGGATAACCTGTCAGAGAGCCCTTGCTTCACACTTACAATACTCCCACCTGTTGGAGAGGGGGAAAAAAAAAAAAAAAATTATAATGGGTCATACAAGCCAATGAACTTAGATTCTCATGTGGAATGATTTATACACAAAAAAAGCCTCCTACTTATTTAGCAATCACTTACATCAGGTGCTCTTTTGAAGATGTTTTTTCTTTATCTAGAAAATGATTTGGTTTTATAAGCATGGCATTCAGAAGTTAGGGCAGGTGGTTCGGGGAAAAGGCAACCAGAGGAAGTATTCCCTTGTGGCTTAAGAGTGAATAGGGCATGGGGGCAATTTTGAGCCCACTGGGAGGAGGCATGTCAAGGGCTTTCTTCCTTTGATGGAAGAGGGTTGAAGGTGGCAGTGACCTTAACAGAAGAGAAGCCCAGGCCTGATGCCATCCGCCACTGGCTTGTTGTTTTGGAGGGTGAGAAGAGTGGGCACAGTATTTCTAAGGACCCAGATTTGAAAAGGTTCCTGTAGTAGACTCTGTAAGGTACCTTGTTTTTCAGCCATTCAGTCTGCTTTATGAAATAACTGATATTTCCTGGTTGTAGTGAAGTGACAGGATCTGAGGTTTTGAGCAATTCTGTAGATGTGGCCATCAGCTGGGGTGGGGCTGGAGGCTAAGAGCCACAGAAGAGCAAAAGAGAACTTGTATAGGTTAACTGGGTTAGCTCACAGGACAGCTATGTCTTCACTGAACTTTGTTCTGTGCTTCAGAGATGTTACCCAGCCAACCAACAGGGGGACATGAAATTCCCTGTTTTCAGAGACTAAGAGTGATGAGACTTTTCTCATTGAAATCTCCCTTTTTAGGATGGCCACTGACCTGCCCACATCCAGCATAGCAGCGGTAGGCGTTTGGAAGGTCGGCTTACTGATGTTTCCTCTTTTCTCCACAGAGCCTACCAAGGCTGCCTCGGACCTGACGGCCTGGTTCAGCCTCTTTGCTGATCTTGACCCTTTATCAAATCCTGATGCTGTTGGGAAAACTGATAAAGAACATGAATTGCTCAATGCATGAGTCTGCAGCCTTCCAGAGGGGACCCACGAGCTGCTCTTCAACAGCACCTCGGGGGTTAACACGTATAAAGTGATCAGTATGCTGTTTTAACATATGCGTGCCATTTTAATAAAATGAGAGGGTCAGGGGCCCTGTTTATATTGGTATAATTATTTACTCTTACTTGGTATAAAGGCCTTAGTGTATTCTCTGTGTGGATCTAAACAATACAGGATTGTCTAGGAATGGTTTCCAGGCAGGACACTCTACGGCCAACACCCCCATCACTACTGGTGTGTCTCTGAGCTACTGAGAAAGCCAAATTCAAGTCATAAACCTACTTTGTCCTAGGTTTAACTGACTGATCGTACAGCCTCAGGCCTTAGGAGGCTAACCTTAAATGCCTCTCCCTACCCCTGCCTCTGCCCTCTTAGAGGGGCTGCAGGGCAACCTTCTCCTCCTGCCACATCACCTTCCAGTGAGCTCTGGATGAAGTTTGAGCTGGCCAAAGACACTGCCCTCACAGCTTGTGCCCAGTGAGCCATGTGTTCTCACACAGGGGGACGAGCTGGGCTTCTCTCCACTGCACGAGCCTTTCTATGGAAAGCAGCCATATTTGAAATCACCAGTGTCTCCTTTTGTCCTCTCCAAGGCTGGAATCGAAAAGCATGCATTTCTGAAGCCCCTTATGACATTCACTGCTTTGTTTTTTAAATTAAACAAAAAATATTTGACACGAAAGCCAAGTTAATGGAGTCTGTTGTGGGAGCTCACTGCTGTGCTGAGGGAAGCGCGCCCAGGTGGGGCCCGAGGTGAGGCAGCAGAGGAGGGTGGATCCCACCTCAGCGTTGAAGCCGCTGACAGGATCTTGTGCATTCCTTCCATCCCCGCCCACCCCTCAGGAGCTGCCTCAGATCATTCCTCCTCCACAGGCATCCCTCAGGTAAAGGGAGGGGTCGGGGACGAGAGTGGTGAATGGAGGAAAGGGGACTTTGGTTTGATCAGGCAGGGATGGAAGCAACAGTTTTGTGTTTGGGTGCATAAGTGGCTCAGCCACTCCACCAGATAGGAATTAGAGATCCCAGAGCTAGCATCTCTCCTCCTGTGTCACTGAAGCGTTGAGGATGTGCTAAGAGAGGAACCATGTGCATCCACACAAGCCCATACACACCCCTTTAGATGAGCAAGTGGCCGAGTTGGGGGTATGGCTGATGGTCCACCAGAAAGTGGTTCTAAATGCTTATCTGGGCCAAGGAGGTCCCCCCTGGGCTGCTGCAGCTTCAGCCAGCGTATCCTGAATGGGCCTCCTGAAGCCACTCCCTGAAACCCCCACAGGAATGCGGAGCTGCTGCCGCTGTTCTCTGGTGCTGTCTTCCAGGAAGGCCTGGTCACAGCAGTAATCACCACCCTCTACAAGACACCCCAGGGGTTGTCAGCAGTGTGCTCTCCAAAGGAAAGAATTCTGCAGGTAAAACAGGCTGGCAACTCCACCTGTATAACTTACAGCTCACCCCCAGGCTCGGCACCACCTTTCTAGAGAGGCTCATTTGTTAGGGTCTCAGTCATTTAGCAGACTCCTCAGCCTGGTGTTCATGACGGACAAGACACAACCCCACCACCCTCCCTCCACCCACACACATTGACTTGCACAGGGTTGCTTGCTGCTCCTTAACACACCCTCACATCCCTGAGTCTGTGCATTTGCTGTGTACTCCACCAAGGGTGCTCCTGTCCTTACCCTCAGCTACCAGCCACACCTCACCCCACCTCTTAAAAGCCTCCCCAGATCTCACCTTCTCCATGAAGACTTCTCTAAGTGCAGCCCCAGTTTCGTTTGAAACACTACCCCATCTCTCCTGGAGAATTTATTGGTCCCTGCCCTCCCTCCCTGCCCCTTGTGTGTGATACACCACACGTGGCCTGCCCTGCATGGTAAGGCCTGTCCTTCATGCATCTGCCTCTGCCACTAGGAAAGAGCCCTGGTGGCACAATGGTTAAGCACTCAGCTATGGACTGAAAGGTTGGCTTTTCGAACTGACCATTTAGCGATCTGTTCCTGTAAAGCTTACATCCTAGAAAACCCTATGGGGCGGTTCCACTCTGTCATACGCAATCACTACGAGTTGAAAATTGACTAGATGGCACCTAACAACAGCTACCTAACCCACAAAACAGGATCCCTATTGCCTAAATACTTTTCTATACCCCCAGCAATCAGCCCCTTAGAGTCACCTTATAAGCCCTGGATTAATGATTGCTGAATTGAACAGGCCAGCACGGAAAGCAGATTAAGGAGTCAAGAGTTGCATCCTGGGTCACATTTGTCTGCAGTCATGAAAACACAAATGGGCTGCAGGAAGAAGGTGAAACGGGAGGGGCTGACTGGTCCAGCCTAGGCTGGAGGCCCAGAGATCCCTGGGCTGGCGGTGGGGGTCCTTCTATTTGGATGGTTCACTTTAAATACCGAAAGGTTGCATTTTACAATTGACCTATGGAGGGGGATTGTGGTAGCTGGATAGGCTTTGCTACAAGTAAATGGAAGAATTGCACACAGAGGCATTCTCTCCCTGAATTTTCTTTACATTTTTATTAAAAAAAAAAAAAGTTCAATTCCATTTTCCATCTGCAATCCACTTGGCCAGCCTCCTGATCCCTCTTGATAGGCATGTTTTGATCCAGTCTCACCAAAGTCCCCTCGCCCACCTCTCCAGTTCAAGGTTCAAGGAGAAGCAGCTGCTGCCTGATTCTCTGTTAAGGGGCCTGTGTGCTGGCCCCAGCCTGGGAGCTTCCTCCAGCCACCCATGGATGGGACCTGTTCTAAGATGAAACAGCCATAGGTGCCCCATCCTCTTTACACCCAGTCTTGCTTCATCCCATGGAGTGAGGCTGGTCTGAACCACAGTCACACTGACACCCCCAGGGAAAGTCAGAAAGCACCAGCCCCTTGAAAACTTCCCTGCTATTTTAGGTGGCCTCCAAGGCTCCCTTCCCTTCTTTCCTTCCCCCAGCCAATGTATAAAAGATAGAAGAGAGTGAGGCAGAAAAGATACCGTTGCCTCCTTTCTTATTTATTCCCCAGCTGGCATGGGCTTCAGTACACTTTATAGATTAATTCCCTTCAAAATGTAATTTTAGAAATGTCAAATTGTTTTTGAGTTCTGGGAGAGTGAGAAAAGCATCCACTAGCTTCAGAATTAGAAGCACACCAACTTAGCAAGAACTAGCACTTTTTGTTGGACATTATTGCCTAAGAAAATGGGATTTGCTCAGAGTTGGAACACCAGGGAGCCCTCAGTTGTCAGTGGACATGTAGATGGGGCTCACCCATCAGGCTATGGCCAGTCTTACTATGGGTTTGGAGCCAGTGCTTGGGCTGGGCTGAAGGTGCCCTATAAGAATGCCCAGCCATCTGGGTAGAGATGGCATCTGCCAGGCATCTCTTGTCCACTGTTCATTTTCAACTCCAAAAGCCAACTAACTGAACTGCAAGCTTCTCTCTCTCAGAAGCCACTTCGGAGACACCTCTTTCCAGGGGCTGACCCTGGCGTTAGCTCAGGGCTAAATATTAACACTATTAGATTTTTCCCATACATCAATAGCGCATCTGTCATTGTGCTCAACCAGTGTCCTTCAGAGAGGCAATAGCATTTAATCCTCAGCTTTGATTTAAACCACTCTCCCAGTCCTTTAACTGGCATCATGCACAGGACAGTCACGTAGGTCTTTCCAGTTTTGTTGGAAAATAAACTTCAGCTTGAAACTAACTCCAAATGATTGGCAGTGGCTGCCAAGAAATCTGACTTGAAAAGGAGTCTGATAAACGAGTGATGTCTGTGGTGGGTGTGGGACAGGAAGTGTGGTGGCACCAGTGCTGTATATTTACAACACTGCATTAGACCTTGTCTTTCATGGGCTTTAAGAGTTAAGAGGTTTTGGGTTTTTTCCTATCAAAAGTAACTACCCTTCTGGAACTCGAGAGGGGAGCACGGTATGTGTGAGAAAAGTAGAAAGCTCATAAAGCACGTCTGTGAAATGGTAGTCTCAGACCTCACCTAACTTCATGGGGAATAAGGAGAATCAAGATGAGCCCAAAGCCAATCTCTATGAGGTATAAATCAGACATAACTCCACTCTCCAACCTTTTAACAGTTCTGATACCAGCAGTCCCTCCCACGGCACACTCTACTCCTAGGTTTGATAATCCATTGCTATGGCCACACATTGGCGCTCTGGCGGTATACTGCCTAAGGCATTTGACTGCTAACCAGAAGGCTGGAAGTTCAAACCCACCAGCCACTCCTTGGAAGGAAGACTGGGAAATCTACTTCCGTAGTGATGTGCAACACAACGCAACACACTGCTGTAGAGTCGGATCCAACTCATAGCGACCCCTCCTTGGGTTTCCAAGGTGGTATCACTACAGAAGTAGATTGCCCAACCTTCCTTCCAAGGAGTGGCTGGTGGGTTCGAACCGCCAGCCTTCTGGTTAGCAGTCAAATGCCTTTGGCACTACACCAAACAGCCTCAGAAACCAAAGGAGGGGTCGCTGTGAGTTGGATCTGACTTGACAGCAGTGAGTATATCCACACAATTCACAGACCATACTTACAGTTAAGTGGTTCATTAAGGAAGTAACAGGTACAACTCAGGATCAGGATCAAGAAGCATGCATGCAAAATCTGGAAGGTTCCCCCACAGTAGAGAGCACAGCTCTCCCTTATTCAGTGCAGGCTAGCGCTCTCATCTACTCTCAGCCCCCTCAGCACAAGTCTCCTCTTGGCTTCCTGAAGACAGGCCTCTCTGCCTCGGCCTTTCTGCTGTCAGCCTCTCTACTGGTAATTGACCCAGCTCACAACCAGTACAGCAGTTTTGTTCAGCTCTCTTAGCTGCATTCCTAGCAGCAGCTTTCTCCTATCATCACCAACTCTGCCACAGGGCCCCTCCTGGCCTCTCTCAGTCTTCAGTGATACAACCCTTGACCCATGTTACAGCTTAGAGGTTCCTTGCCTCCTCTCTCTCTGCTTTTTCTTTCTTTTCTCTTCTTTTTTCCTTCTGCTCTGTCTGCCAACATCTATGGGGCTGGCTGAATATATATGCAAACTCTTGGTCACTTTCAGGGCATGGTGCTCCCACCAGAACCATGAACTGACTAAGTATCTCACTCTATATCACAGACACTTAATTTGCATTGTAAGCCATCGTCACTTCATAAGTATATTGACCAGTCTCTGTAAGATGTGTAAAATAGACCCATCACAGGGCAGACTGCAGTCCAAGGCTAGACGAAAGGAGCAAACCATCAAGTGGTTCACAGCTTGCCCAGAAATGGCAATTCACCTGAACAAAAGTAACAAACCCTCTGGGGTAGAAAAATAGGGCAAAGGTAACTCATCAGCGGTTAGGGGAAAAAACTCTGAAGCTGTTTCTCAAAAGAACCAAGGCAAAAGGCCACATCAAGAATCTCATTTCACCATAACATCATTACTAAAACCCTATTCAAACTGATTGAAATGACAACAATGCCCCCTTAAAAAAAAAAAAGATGAGTGTGGTACAGTGAACTACTTGATACAGCTCTTCTGGCCATGGTCTTTGTGACTCCCACTAGATGTGTGGGTGAGACTATGCAAATGTGCAGTACTTGTGGCCCATCAAGGGGACTGGATAGCTTGTTAATATAAATTAGGTACACAGTGCCCTTGGGTGGGCGGGATTATGCAAATAAAGCTATGGAACCCTAAAATGGGGAATAGTCAGTTTCACTCACTAGGCTTAAAATGAACCATCCCAGAAGCTAAAAGGGGGAATCTCACTACCATCAAGAAAGAAGACCCAGAAATAGAGCATGTCCTTTGGCCCTGAGATCTCTGCACTGAACTTCCTTGATCCAGGAGAGAGAGAGAGAGAGAGAGAGAGAGCTGTAACACTTCGCTGAGGTGGTGAGAGACAGCAAGAGACCAGGAGCAGGGAAAATACAGCAGCAGAGGTGACAGGACCAAGAGACTAGCACAAGATAAAGCAGAGGACTTCCTGGCCTGCAGAACAAGAAAGCTGAGTGCCTTCAGGCAAGAGGTCTACTGGTGAAATGGGGTTCTTCTCTGGGCACCTATAGGCAGAGCTAAAAGAGCATTGTAACACCTACCCAAGCAGAGCAGAGGCCAGGCCGAGGGGCTCAGGCCCAAAGAGAGGCAAGCCTACGGGTATGGCTGAGAGGAGGCTGTCCTGATCAAAGAATTGTATCTTGAGAGTTCTTGAAACAGAGTAAATCTCATGATCCTGAGTATTGTCTGTGAGTTCCATAACCCAGCAGAGAAGTAGAGAGTGCCATGGGAGGGAAGGCTGGTGTCAGAATTGGTCAAAAGGTTGGCAGTGGCAGCATGTCTGACCTCTGCCTCACAGGAATTGGCCTTGGGCTGTTGATGTGGATCTTGATCCTTCTCCCACCTTATGAAGTTAGAGGAGGTTGGATGCCTCCACCACACCCTTCTTACAGCAAGAGATTTAGTTTTTCATAAATATAAGGGATAGTTGGATCCAGGGGCTAAGATACTGGCCTCAGCAATGCTCCCTTTTCAGCTTTCAGCTCTTATTCCTCTGCGTTGCTTCATTCCAACAAACTCTTCTTCCAAGGTGGCAAAACTGCTACTGGCATCTCAGCCAAAGTCCCAAAAATGAGTTTGCCTTGCATCCTGTGTCCATTCTCCAGGCATTCACTGGGATGAAGGTGGGAGAGAGGATGCTGTTTGTTCAGCTTTTCATGTGTTTGGAGCCTGACCCTTGTGGACTAGATGCTGGGCAGCAAAATACAATAGATGTCCACTGTGTATGTGTCCACTGGAATGACTTTGAGGAGACACTTGTTTAGCCTTTACTGAGAGGTGTGAAACAAGGGATAAAGAAATGGACTGTTTCCCAGATATTCCATTACAGGGGCCCTTTTTGACTAACTTCAGACACTGGGGCTTGGAGATCTCAGTGACCCATTGCCTGTATCTAATGTCCAGTTCTCCTAATAGCTGACTACAAAGAATCACAAAAGGGACCACCAGAGCTCTTTGCAGCTAACCCACTCACATCCAGGTGAGGAAACCAAGGGACCAAAGAATGTAAAGGGACTGGCTCAAAGTTCATGGAAAACCAGAACCAGAACTCAGGTTGCCTAACTTCCAAACCAGGGCATCATTCACTTCGAGATATTTACTAGAAATACAAGCTATGGAAAATAATTCAAAGACATTCAATAACATTCCTTTAAGTCCTATCCTCTCTTTTCAACACCCCCCCCAATCCTTTTCTCTAAGTTAAAAAAAAAAAAAAAAGCCACCAATTATTAAATGCACCCTTTAGGGATAGAATCTAGGAAGGTAGAACATGGCAGTTTAGAGTTTGGTTCCTAAAGCCAGACAAACCTAGACTCCACCAGCCATCAGTCATGTATCATTTTCATCTACTCATCTATAAAATAGGGGTGGGTAGTAACAGCAAAAAGATGGAGACAACCTAGGTGCCCATCAACAAAAGAATGGGTAACCAAACTATAGTACATACACTCAATGGAATACTATGCAACACTAAAGAATAATGTTAAAAAAAAAACACCTCACTGCTATCAAGTCGGATCTGACTCACAGCAACCCCAATAATGTAGAATCTACAAAACACGGCATAACATGGATGAACTTGGAGAACATTATGCTGAGTGAAATAAGTCAATCACAGGACAAATACTGTATTAGTTCATTGTAAAAAGTCAAGGAAAGGTTTATATATGGAAGGAAACTTTCTTTGTTGGTTACCAGGGATGGGAGGGGAAAGGAGGGAACACTGCTAGATAGGTAGAGACAAGTACTGATTTGGGTGAAGGGGAGGGCAATGTACTAAATATGAGTGATCAACACAGTGGCATTGAGGAAGAGGAAGACAGAGAGAGATGCCTGGGAGGTACAGACAACAAAGACGAGCCCTTTTGCATGCACAGTACTGTGTTGTCTGTGATGGCAAGCATTGATCTACAGATGGATAGATGGGTGGACAAGCTGAAGATCAGTTATGTCTAGGTGTAGGGGAGTGTACTCATGACCATGTATGGTGTTGGCAGACAATGTTTCTACATGCATATTTGTAGGTGCTGTAAGAATGTCCAATTATATAGTAGAGCTGACAAAGGACAAGGTTGTAAGTCATTTCTTGGCCATAGCCAGCTACCCAGGGGGAGCAAGTAGTTGGACCTGGGGGATCAGGACCATGGTGGCAGGGGACATCAGGCTCAATTGGCATAACATACTACACAAAAACATGGTTCTACATCCTACTTTGGTGAGCAGCAACTGGGATTTTCAAAGCTTACAAGCAGCCATCTAGATGCAACAATGGGTCTCTCCTCATCCAGAGCAAATAAGAATGAAGAAAACCAAAGATGCACGGAAACAATTAGTCCAAGGGATAGGTAGACCATATGATACTTAGCCTATATGACCATGTGTCTAGAACTAGATGGTGGCCATCTACCACTGTCAACCACTTGGAGGGAAATCAGTGCAGGAGATCCTAGATAGAGTGGGAGAACAATGTGGAACAAAACTAAAAATCATAAAAAAATAAAAGCCCAGGCTTGGTGGTCTGATAGAGCCTGGTGAGACCCCTGAGGCTATGGCCCCTAGCCACCCTTCAAGTCTGGAATTGAACTCACTTCTGTGGCTTCCAGCCAAACAATAGACAGGCATATGGGGTGAACATTTACATCAGGTAGATATACTACTTGGAGTAATCGATCTTGGAAGAACAGAAGGGCAGTGTTTGCATAGAGAGACAGCTCGGGGGCAGGGAGTGCACAGGAGGGAAGGACACACGGAAGAGATAACTACAGGGAGGAAGTGGGAAGAGAGCTGTTACAATGTGGGGAATTGCAGTCAATGTCATGAGACAAAATGTGCATGAACTGTTGTATGGAAAATTAATTTGCCCTGTAAACTTTCATCCAAATAATAATAAAAAATTAATAAAATAAAATAGGGGTAGTAACATTCCCTACCTTGTGGGGTTATTGCAAAGAGTGAGTTGAAACCCCTAACAGCATTCAGGCTGTACCTCTTCCAAGACAAATTTGTTCATTCTTCTGGCAGTCTATAGTATTTTCAATATTCTTCACCAACACCATAATTCAAACGTATCAATTTTTCTGTGGTCTTCCTTATTCATTGTCCAGTTTCACATGCATATGAGGCTATTGAAAATACCTTGGCTTGGGTCAGGTGCATCGTAGTCTTCAAAATGACATCTTTGCTCTTTAACACTTTAAAGAGGTCTTTTGCAGCAGATTATCCCAGTGCAATGTGCTCCTGTTGGCTACTTCCATGGGTGTTGATTGTGGATTCAAGTAAAATTAAATCCTTGACAAATGTAATCTTGTCTTCATTTACCAAGATGTTCCTTATTGGTCCATTTGTGAGGGTTTTTCTTTATGTTGTTGTTGTTGTTATGTGCCGTCAAGTCGGCCCCGACTCATAGTGACCCCTCCTTGGGTTTCTGAGGCAGTATCACTACGGAAGTAGGATTGCCCAACCTTCCTTCCGAGGAATGGCTGGTGGGTTTGAACCGCCAGCCGTCTGGTTAGCAGGCAAGTGTCTTAGCCACTATGCTACCAGAGCTCCTCCTAAAAGTTTAGCACTACAATTACATACTGCAGCATTCAAGTAATGGCCAACTGTAATGTGACAAGTAGTGGTCACAGGTGTTCACTTAATCATTAAAATGCTGTTGGTTAAAGTTGAAAACAGAGGCCGCTCCCTGCCCTGGTAACTTTCTATAAAACTTTCCAAGCCCCATCTTTACTCCCCATCACTTAACTTGTTCCTCATATGGTATGGAGGAAGATAGAAAGGTAGGATTAGAAAGTGTAATGAGTAAGTTGCCTCTGATTTTTCCACAAAATTCTGTGAAGAGACTAGGAGAAATGAAGTGGTATCCCTGCCAAACAAAAAAGGACAACTCCCAAAATAGCCCTAAACAACTCACCAACTTTAAAGATATTTTTCAGATGAACCACTAACCAGAACAATGATTAGAAGAAACAGGAGGCAAAGCAACTGGACCTCTCTCATACTTTGTTGATGGAAATGCAGAATGAATAACAACTTCAAAAAAAGTTTGGAAGTTTCATAGAAAGTTAAACATACATTTACCATGCAACACAGCAATCCTACTCCTAGGAATTTACCTAGAGAATTGAAAATTTATGTTCATACAAAAACTTGTATGCAAATGTGTACGCCAGCTTTATTCATAATTTCCAAAAGCTGGACACAGCCCAAATGTTCAACCAGCGAAGGGATGAACAAACTGTGGCATGGGCATACCATGGACTACTATTTAGCAATAAAAATGAACAAACTATTGATACATGCAACAACATGATAAGTCATGTTGATATCCTATATCCCAAATACGCTGTGAAGAGAAGGGAACTTCGCCTCTGTGCTGTTTCCCAATATTCACAACCTCTAACCATAAGGAAGAACACCAAGCCCAAAATGAGGGATAGTCTACAAAATACCTGAGCAGTACTTTTCGAAAGTGTCAGAGTCATGAAAGACAAGGAAAGAGAAAGAAACTGCCACAGATGGGAGAGGAAGACAGACGTGAGGACTAAATGCATTGAAGAATCCTGGACTGGGTCCTGGAAGAAAAAAGGACATCAATAGAAGAATAGGTGAAATCTAAAGAAAGGCTTAGTTTAGTGAATAGAATTCTAACAATAATAATTTCTTTATTTTGACAACTATCCCTTAGCTATGTAAGACTTTTAAGTGGGTTAAAAAAATACATTTAGGAACTCTGTACTATCTTTATAACTTTACTGTAAATGTAAAATTATTCCAAAATAAAAAGCTGGGTAATTTTTAAAGGCTGCATATTTTGTTGCTCCATTTTTATGACATTTTGGAAGATGCAAAACTATAAGGAAAGATAGCAGATCAGTGGTTGCCAGGGGCTGATATTGGGGGGAGGGTTTGTCTAGAAAGGGGTGTGAGAGAATTTGCAGAGGTGATGGAACTGTTCTAGAAGCTGTTTGTGTTTGTGGTTACAGTACAGCATGCATTTGTCAAAATCCACAGAATTGGGTACTGAAAAAGGTGAATTTTACTATTTGTAAATTACACCTCAGTAAGTATGATTTTAAAGACAGAAACAAGAAATGAAATTGAATTCTGGATCCTCCACAAAGAGATGTCAGCACTATAGAGAAGAAGAAACTCTGAGATGTCACCTGAAGCAGAGAGATTCAGACTGAGTTGCTGATCAAGGGGCTGGAGTCCAGCTCCAAGGAAGATTATGCTCTTTGCAGTGGTGTGATCATGGGGGTTTCTTCCAGCATCCATCCAATAATAAGCGAGGCCAGGTCAGGTTATGCTTCAGCAACAATCATTACATAATCTTAGTGATTTCTCTTAAGAAGTTTATTTTCTTACTCATGTTCTATTACCAATGTGGGTGAGGAAGCCTCTGCCCCACAATTTCCCAGGGACTCATGGTGAGGAAGGCACTGCAGGCCTACAAGCCAACATGCAGAATGGGTGTGCTTTTTAGTTGGTGCAGCAAGTAAAGACCGAGCTGGAGGGCTATGTCTGGGGGGCGCTTCCAGACTTCATGCAAGAAAGAGCACATCTCTCTTCCCACCACAGCCTACTGTCCAGAAATGGTCATGTGCCAAGCCTAACTGCATGCACTGGAAAATGGGACAAGGTAGATGGAATATTTCATAAGTACTACATCTCTGTGCAAACAGTTAAGTGTTGGACTGCTAACCAAAAGATTGGCAGTTCAGATCCACCCAGAGATGTGTAAGAAAATAGGCCTGCTAAGGGACTTCCACAAAGTTACTGTTGTTGTTAGGTGCCATCCAGTCAGTTCTGACTCAGAGTGACTCTATGTGCAACAGAACAAAACATTGCCCGGTCCTCTGGCATCCTCACAATTGTTGCTATGTTTCAGCCCATCATTGTAGCCACTGTGTCAATCCATTTCATTGAAGGTCTTCCCCTTTTTGGCTGACCATCTACTTTACCAAGCATGATATCTTTCTCTGATGATTGGTCCCTTCTGACAACATGACCAAAATACATGAGATGAAGTCTATCCATTCTCACCTCTAAGGAGCATTCAGGCTGTACCTCTTCCAAGACAAATTTGTTCATTCTTCTGGCAGTCTATAGTATTTTCAATATTCTTCACCAACACCATAATTCAAACGTATCAATTTTTCTGTGGT
Source organism: Orycteropus afer afer (assembly GCF_000298275.1). Taxonomy (NCBI): domain Eukaryota; kingdom Metazoa; phylum Chordata; class Mammalia; order Tubulidentata; family Orycteropodidae; genus Orycteropus; species Orycteropus afer. The sequence continues at coordinate 7,481,676 of NW_006921706.1, forward strand.
CTTCCTTATTCATTGTCCAGTTTCACATGCATATGAGGCTATTGAAAATACCTTGGCTTGGGTCAGGTGCATCGTAGTCTTCAAAATGACATCTTTGCTCTTTAACACTTTAAAGAGGTCTTTTGCAGCAGATTATCCCAGTGCAATGTGCTCCTGTTGGCTACTTCCATGGGTGTTGATTGTGGATTCAAGTAAAATTAAATCCTTGACAAATGTAATCTTGTCTTCATTTACCAAGATGTTCCTTATTGGTCCATTTGTGAGGGTTTTTCTTTATGTTGTTGTTGTTGTTATGTGCCGTCAAGTCGGCCCCGACTCATAGTGACCCCTCCTTGGGTTTCTGAGGCAGTATCACTACGGAAGTAGGATTGCCCAACCTTCCTTCCGAGTATAATCCATACTGAAAGCTGGCGGTTCAAACCCACCAGCCACTCCTCGGAAGGAAGGTTGGGCATTCCTACTTCCGTAGTGATACTGCCTCGGAAACCCAAGGAGGGGTTGCTATGAGTCGGGGGCGACTCGATGGCAAACAACAACAACAATAATCCATACTGAAGGCTGTAGTCTTTGATCTTCATCAGTCAGTGCTTCAAGTCTTCACTTTCAGCAAGGAAGGTTGTGTCATCTGTATGTTGCAGGTTGTTACAGCCTTGAAAATCCCATGGAGCAGTTCTACTCTGAACACATGGGGTTGCCATCAGTTGAAATCAATTTGACAGCAACCAGCAATAACAATGCTATTTCTGTCACCATCCAAAAGCTGATTTTGAAAAGTTTATTACAATCACATCTAGTTTGTTTAAAGGAGAGAATAATAATATATGTGCATTACTTAAAGGAAGTTTTTTTGTGTATGGTTTGTTTTTAGCAGACAAAGGTCTTGTAATACTGATAATTCTATCCTCTGACAGGAAACTGGGAAAACTGTGGGGATGCATTATATAGCTAACATACAAAATGCCTGCTGTAACCCTACCCCCGCTTCTAAGCAGCCCTGGTTCCCTCTAGTAGGGAAGATGTGGTTGTAGGCCAGTAAGTTATGCTCTGTGTTGCAGGACCTCCTGTTCTCAGCTGACTAGCTCAGGAAGCCAATGTGGTAGGCCTGACAGAGTAACTCTGCACCCAGAGAAGAGTCATAGCTAATCAGATTTTCCCTCTTTTGATTCTGAACTCATGATAATATGAAATAATTTGCCAATTATAAGAGCAGTAGACCCCAAAATTACAGCAGCTATACACAGCTACTGTAAAGCAATAGGAGCTTAGAGTCATCAGAGATTAGGAGCGAGCAGAGGCAGAGAGAAACAGAAAAGATGTCCAGTGGAGGAGGTGAGTTGGCTGGTAATGGCAGGACCATCAAAACAGACTGAGTTGCTCAGTCACCACAAGCACTGAGTATTGTACTTTGGCTGCTGATTTAAATTTCCTAGATCAATTGCACCTCTTAGTACTCTGTTCTGAAAAAAGATTTTTGGGTTTAATACAAAATAAACAAAAGGCTCTCAGCAAAATCAACTATGCCTTGCTAATAACTGGTAGGCAACTGACCTGAGGGCCCTACTATTCTCAACCTGTCCAAATACTTGTTCTAGAGTTCTCCAGCATTTGGCCATAGTCATTGAACCAGTATTCTCACTGAGAACATGATTGACCTCAGTTGAATTCTGGGGCCCCTCATGCTTTCTGGGAGCTCTGGTGGTGTAATGCCTAAGGCATTTGACCACTAACCAGAAGGCTGACAGTTCAAACCCACCAGCCACTCCTTGAAAGGAAAGTTGAACAATCTACTTCTGTAGAAATACCACCTCAGAAACCCAAGGAGGGGTCATTTTGAGTCAAATCAACTTGACTCAATAGCAGTGAGTTGGGTTTTTGGTTTGGTCATGCTTTCTGTCAATGTCTTCCTTTACTCTGCTCATATTGCTTGGCACTCTTGTAGCACTTTAGTAGATATCCAAGCCCATTTAGATTCCCCTTCCTTTATTGTTGAGATACACTCCCTAAGAATAACTCCATGTTGGATAATGCCTGGCCTCTGTATTAGGGTGGGCAATTTCGTCATGACTTGCCCAAGTAGAGCACTGTTCAGAATCAGAAAACCTCAGTGTTCTGGTTACCTAATACCACTCTGACAAGAATATATATCATAAATGGGATGGCCTTAACAAACGGGAGTTTATTATCTTACAGTTTGGAGGCTTTAAGTCCAAGGTCAAAGTGCCAGTCTCTAGGGGCTGCGTGAAAGCCCCTTAACCTGGGAGTCCAGCTCTACCTCCAGCTCCTGGCCCACTGAAGCTAGAGGCGTTTCTTCACTCAGACAACTGCTGGCTGCTGAGGCTGAAAAGCCCAAGGTTGACCAAAAAAAAAAAAAAAAAAAAGGCACAGTCCCAATGTTACCAGACCACACGGCAGGGCATTAATTTAAGACAATTGTAAGTCCCAAGGTCGGCATGGCAGGCTGCTGAACGACAGAGCTACATGCAGGGTCCAAGTGTGCTATAAGCTACAGACCATTCCCTAAGCTGCTTCTTATATATGGGAAGCAGACCACTTACCCAAAGAAGCTATTCAGCTGCTTGTGGTAGATCCCACCATGGAGCTGATTGCCAGTCTCATCATGGGGAATAACTACCACCAGCTGCCTAGCCACTCAACCAGGCCCAGCCAAGTTGACACAAAAACATAACCACCACACTCAGAAACCAGATAGGAGTCTGCACCAAGGCCCCATCTGCCAGGCAGTGAGAAGAAAATGAATGCCTCATCCATAAGGTCTAGATTATACATCAATCTCTGAAGCTTCCTTCTCCAGCTACTGCCAAGGGAGTGCTTTTATAGATTCTGTCCTAGGTGTCTCTTTGCAGGTATGTCTTGCCCTGAACTGTGATCTCCAAAGAGTCTGTTCCACATTTTGAGCACAATCCACTGTTCTTCTGTCCCTGGCACAAACAGTAGTTATTTTTAGCACTGACAAAGCACTTGACAGATCAGCATCTTTGCTTCCATCCTTTTCCAACAGTGCATCATGATTCTGATAGCTGGGTCACAACACGTTTTGTGTCAGCTACCATGCAGACTCAGAGTCACTGTTCCTTTTAATTTCCTCACCCTGAGGCACCCTTGTGATTTATCTCTTTCTGTCCTGTTATATACGCCATTTTGTTTGGTTCAGGGATTTATGGACTTTTGGCTTCAAGGAGGAGTCTTGGATGGTACAAACAGTTAAGTGATTGACTACTGTCTTGGTTCTCTAGTGCTGCTATAACAGAAATACCACGAGTGGATGGCTTGTGGTATTTCAAACAAGAATTTATTCTCTTACAGTTTAAGAGACTAGAAGTCCAAATTCAGACTGCTGGCTCTAGGGGCCAGGTGAAGGCCCCTCGACCTTGGGCTTCAGCTCTGCCTCTTGGTCTAGGCTCACTGGAGCTGGAGACATTTCCTAACTCAGGAAGCTGCTGACGGCTAAGGCTGACAAACCCAAGGTTGGCAGGTAGAATGGAACAATCCAAAGATCGATAGGCAACACAGCAGGCCACTGGTTCAAGTCCAGAAACTGGAGATGAAGATATGGCCAAATGATGCAGAATCCAGATATGCCAAAAACCTAGAGACCTTCCTCAAAGCTTCTTGTCATATACTGGAAGCAGGCCTCAGCTACTTAGCACATTACACCATAGAGGTGGTTACAGTTTCATCATGGGGAATAAATACAACCAGCTGCCAAGCCATTCAAAATCATGGCCCAGCCAAGTTGCATACAACCTTAATTATCACTGCTACTAACCGAAAGCTTGGGTGGGAAGAAAAGCTTAGCAATCTGCTTCCAGTTTGCCCTGAAAATCTCATAATTTTACTATGCAACATGAGGTTACCATGAATTTGAGTCAACTCAATGGCAACTAGTTTGGTTTGGTGGCTTCAAGTGTTCTCTACATCCCCCGAGAGCCTATGTACTTTTTTTTGTGTGTGAAAATGCACCTATCTGGAATTTGTCTTAAGGAAATGACCTAGAGCTTTCATAAATTCTCAGTGGGGTCCATGAAGAGTAAAAGTCAGAAACTTCCCAGTCAATCAATCACAGGCTTCAAGCTGATGCAGAAGGCACCAGTGTGATTGGAATCTCTTGTGAGCCCTAAAAGCTGGTATCTTCCACATATAAGCAGGCTGGAGGTTCATTCCTCTGACTGCCTTTCCCTGCAGGGAAGTCACAGGCATTCCATACTGTTTCCTCTCGCCTTGCCCTTGATGGCTGAGTTGGCTGTGAGTGGGCCTCAGCAGTCAAACTGAGGGGGTATTTTTATCCCACCAATAGGAGCTGCCACCCTGGGTAAGCTGTGACTTTGGATCCAGCTAAATAGAGAGAAACTAGCAGGGAGAGAACAAATCCTGACAACACATGAAGGTGAGCTGGCTACCTGCAGTCTGCCACCCATCTGTTATCTGCCCTCAGAACAAGCCCTGAGGGAAGCCCTTGCTTCTTTATCTTGGATTTAGAAGTGCTCAGGAGATCTCAGTAACCAGATAGGAACCTGCACTGAGGCCCCCTCTGCCAAACAGTGAGGAGAAAATTGATTTTAGAAATGCCTCATCCATGGTGAGGCATTGATGAGAGAAGCCTGTGGTGAGAAGAGCCCAAATGTAAGAAGGCTAGTTATTCTGTCCTGTAAACCAGGAACATGGTTAAAGAAAAAGCACCTTGGAAAGCAGAGTGGGGTCCAGGCTGATGCTCAAGGTGTCATAGCTCTGGGCCTTGCTTTTTGGTCTGGGTAGGGTAGAAGCCAGGCACATAGGAAGACAGTATATGTATGCTGTGGCCTCTTATATGGGCAGCCAGGGTGGTGGGGCACCTACCGAACCCACTTGTTGAAACCAAGCAAAGGTGCAAATAGACTGTGTGTCACAAAGAAGGAAGTAGGATCTGGCAGTGAATGTTAGGCTCATATAACCATGTGTATGTCTTACTCCCTTTACTCTCTCTGACCCTACGTGGGCTGTGGAAAGTAAAAACAGCCATTGTCCATGGAGTAGTTATTCTATGCCAGGCACTGTGCTATGCGTACATAAGCCTCTTTCATCCTCTTAACTATCTTAAACCAAACGAAAACCAAAACCAAACTCACTGCCGTGGAGTCAGATGCAACTCATAGTGACCCCTCCTTGGGTTTCTGAGGCAGTATCACTACAGAAGTAGATTGCCCCACCTTCCTTCCAAAGAGGTAGGTATTTGTGTGTGGTTTTGTTTTTTTCTTATTTTGTGATATAATCCATGTAGTAAACTTCACTCATTTATAGTTCACAATTTAGTAGTTTTTAGTATTTCATCAAGATTATGCAACCATCACAACTACCTAATGCCAGAACATTTTACTCACCACATACAAAAAAACTCATAATGCATTAGCAGGGACTCCCTTTTATTCCCCACCCAGACTCTTACAAAAACTGATCTACTTTCTGTCTCTGTATAGATTTGCCTATAATGGACATTTCATAGAAATGAAAACATTTAATATGTGGCTTTTTGTGACTAGCTTATTTCACTTAGCATAAAATTTTCAAGGTCCATTCATGCTATAGCATATGCAGTATTCCATTCCGTGTTACGGCTGGATAATACTGCATTGTATGTATATACCACATTTTTCTTCATCTATTCATCCCCGATGGACACTTGGGTTGTTTCCACTTTTGGGCTATTACGAACAATGCTATAAAACATTTATGTACCAATTTTCCATGGACATATGCTTTCAATCTCTTTTGTATAAATCTAGGAGTGGAATTGCTAGGTTATATGGCAACTCTATGCTTAAGCTTTTGAGGAACTGCCAGACTGTTTCCTAAATGGCTGCACCATTTTGCATTCCATCTTATATGAAGGTCCCAGTGGCTCTACATCCTCACTCATAACTGTTATTAACTGAATTTTTACAGTGAGCATATAATTCGAGAAGTTGGACTCTATGAAGAAGGACACGGCATCAAGATTGGAGGAAGACTTATTAGCAACCTTTGATATGAAGATGACGCAACCTTGCTGGCTGAAAGTGAAGAGGACTTGAAGCACTTACTTCAATGAAGATCAAAGACTTCAGTACAGATTACACCTCAACAAGAAGAAAATAAAAATCATCACAACTGGACCAAGAAGCAGCATCATGACAAATGGAGAAAATAATTTACTTGGATCTACAATCAACATCCATGCAAGCAGCAGTCAAGAAATCAAATGAGGAGTTCTGACAAGATGGAGGAATAGTCAGACAAGCGACACAGACCCTCTTCAACAAAGAAAAGAGAAACCAATTGGCAGGGATACAGAAGATAATCCTGGAGTCCTGAGCTTTGAAAGGATCTATACAGAAGTGGATCAGGCACCAACTAGTGGAAAAACCTGAACAGAAATAGTGAGTACAGAGATAGTCAGAGCAGTGGACTGTCAGCTACTCTGACAGAACCAAAAACCTGAATATTTCCAAGTGGTGTTGGGACCTGAGACTTGACCTAAATATCAGCCTTGGTTACCAAGGGCTGCAGGGACAATTGCACTGGTGGCCTATGACTAGGAAAGGAAACAGCAAGGAGGGAGACAACCTGAGCTGTGGACTATTGGCTGTCTGGAGAGCGCAGCCAGTTTGATTGTTAACAAGCAGTGGCCATTTTGGATATTTAAAGTGACCAAGGGAGCAGCCATTTTGAATGTTTACAAGCAGCAGCCATTTGGATTTTACAGTGACAGCATTCTCATTTGAATTCCAGGGACCTAAGAATAGGCTCTCTTTGCCAAGGATGGCAGGGACATACAGGAGGTTGACAACATGAAAGGAGACAGGTGGTGAGTGTGTAAGTGCTGCCAACTAGAGAACAGAGGAACACAGCACAGAACACTGCTTACACAGATAACATACAAACAAGACAAATAAAATGAAAATCATGGGCAAGGCACTCCAACATACAATCACCAATTAAATATCAACACAAAAACATCACAATGGCTCAGAGACAACAGACCATCACAGTCCACACAAAGAAGCAAGATAAAGCAGGAGAAACAAGGGACTGGGATACAGACCCAAAACACATCCCTGAGAAAGATGCAGCACTGGAACTCCCTGATAAAGAATTCAAAAGAATTATATTTAGGTACCTTCAATGAATTGAGAGACAGATCAAGGAAAACACTGACAAAATTTAGGAAAACACAGAGGAAACAATTTTGAAAGACAATATAAGAACAAAATGACAAAATAAATGAAAAATTAGAAGTGATACGAAATCTACAGACCGAAAGATTAATACTATATTTTCAGAAATAGATAACACATTGAAAGGGCAAAGGAGTAGAATTGAATCAATGGAAGACAGAATTAGTAAGATTGAAGACAAATAACTCAATATTTCTTTGGAAAGGGATCAGTCAGGAAAAAGATCAAAACAAAATGAAGAAAGCATATGGTTCATGTGGGATACCATCAAAAGGAATAACCTATGTGTAACTGGAACTCCACAACAGGAAGAGAGAAAGAAACCCTAGAAAAAATTGTCAAAGATACGTTGGAAGAGAATTTTCCTGGTATGATGAAAGATGAGAATATATGCACTCAAGAAGTCCAACAAACCCCAAACAGGATAGACCCCAAAAGAAAATCACCAAGACATATAATCATCAAACTTACCAAAACCAAAGACAAAGAAAGAATCCCGAGAGCAGTGGGGGAAAAATGAAAAGTTACCTACAAGGGACAACCAGCAAGACTAAGCTCAGATTTCTCAGCAGAAATCATGCAGGCAAGAAGGCAATGGGATGATATATGTAAAACCCTGAAAGAAAAAAATTTCCAACCAAGAATTATGTACCCAGCAAAATTGTCCCCAAAATATGATGATGAAATTAGGACATTTCCAGATAAGCAGAAATTAACGGAATTTGTTAAAACCTGACCAACCTTACAAGAGATGCTAAACACACATGATGATATAACCCAGAAACCAACCCAGCTATAGAAGTATCCAAAGTAAACAAGCCTACAAGATTATAAACAGGGAACCAGAGACATCAATTGACAAATAAGGACAACTACAAACCAAAAAGAGAGAAAAAATTGCATAGTTACAGAACTTCTAAATGGTAGGGAAGCCAAGACAACTACAAGATAGAAAGGACTGTTCTAAACTTGGGAAGAAAACTATAAATCACAGGGTAACCTCAAAGAAAAATGATAAACCTTCACATCAAAATAAAAAAGAGGACCAGCACAAATACTTGGCAAATACTAAAATAATAGCAACGAAGGAAGTGATAACACAATTCATAAACAAAACGAGCTCAGCACAGAAAATTATATGGAACAAAGAAATCCACACCACAAAAAAGCACGTAACAAAATGACAGCAACAAATTCATGCTTGTCGATAATTACATATCTGGCAAGGGACTTATCTCTAAGATTTATAGAAAACTCCAACCCTCAACAGCAAAGGGATTAAAAATCCAAGTGAAAAATGGGCAGAAGACATGAATAGACACTTCACCAAGGAGGATATTCAGGTAGCCAGCAAATACATGAAGAGATGCTCATGATCATTGGCCACCAGAGAGATGAAAATCAAAACAACAACGAGATACAGTCTCACCCGAAAACTGATGGCAAAGCTCAACGAGACAGAAAATAAAAATGCTGGTGGGGATGTGGAGAGATTGGGACGCTCATACACTGCTGGTGGGACTGTCAAGTGATACAGCCACTTTGGAAAGCAGTACGATGATTCCTTAGAAAGCTGAAATTGGCGATACCATTTGACCCAGCAATCCCATTATTAGGTATATTTCCTAGAGAGGTGAGAGCCAGGGCAGAAACAGATATATACACACCCATGTTCAATGCAGCACTGTTTGCAGTGGCAAGAGGATGGAGCCAACCTACGTGCCCATCAACAGAGGAGTGGATGACCAAGCTGTGGTGGGTACACACAATGGATGCTATGCAGCCCTGAGGAGTGATGCGGAGTCTGCAAAGCGCCGCATGGCATGGATGGACCTGGAGGACATTGTGCTGAGTGAAATAAGTCAGTCACAGAAAGACAAATACAGTATTAGTTCATTGTTGTGGAGGGTCAAGGAAACGTTTATATATGGAGGAAAACTTTCTTTGTTGGTAGGAAGGGAGGGAACACTGCAAAAAACAAAACCAAAAAAAGCATCAACCCATGTCACTTTTTGTTTTGTGTATTTCACTGTACATAAATTATATTCAATAAAATGCACTTAAAAAAGAAATCAAATGATGCATTCATTGCACTGGGCAGATCTGATGCAAAATGTTTCTTTAAAGCGATAAAAAGCAAAGACATCACTTTGAGGATTAAGGTCCCCATGACCCAAGCCATAGTATATTCAATCACCTCATATGCATGCAAAAGTTGGGCAATGAATAAAGAAGATTTAAGAAGCATTGATGTGTTTGAATTATGGTGCTGACAGAGAATACTGACTACATCACGGACTGCTAGAAGAAAGAACAAACCTATCTCGGAAGAGGCGTAGCCAGAGTGCTTTGTAGAAGTGAGGATGGTAAGACTTCATCTTGGTTACTCTGGAAATGTTAGGAGTCCCTGGAGAACATCATGCTTGTTAAAGGGCCAGTGGAAAAGAGGAAGACCCTCAACAAGATGGATTGACACAGTGGCTGCAACAATGGGCTCAAGCGTAGCAATGGTTGTGAGGATGGTGCAGGACTGGGCAGTGCTTTGTTCTGTTGCACCTACGGTTGCTACGAGTCTGAACTGACTCGACAGCACCTAACAACAACAGTGGATGTAAAGTGGTTTTAAACTTGCATTTTCCTAATACAAGTAAGTATAATTATCTCCATTTTATTGAGTCAGACTCTCAGGCTCACCGAGTCATCCCTGACCCTCGTGTGATGTCAAAACCTGGACCATTTCCCTTTATGCCACACGCCTCTGAGTTTAAAATGTTGTTGTTGTTGTTGTTGTTATGTGCCGTCGAGTCAGCCCTGACTCATAGCGACCCCTCCTTGGGTTTCCGAGGCAGTATCACTACGGAAGTAGGATTGCCCAACCTTCCTTCCGAGAGTTTCAAATGTAGGAGGGACTAATTCTAGGAGGGACTAATTCTATCAGGTATGGCATGCCAGCTAACCAAAATCACAGATGGCAAAGTGCTGAGACCCAGTTCAGAGAACAAAGAGTAGAAACTTGCCAAGAAAGAGAAATAAGCAAGCATTTGAATCCCCAAGTTGTTTTCTGCCCCACCGGCCTGTGCAACTACAGATTGAAAGATGAATTAACCAGAGAGGCCCAAGGTCTCATACACTGCTGATTCTCGATAAAGGTATCCACAGCAGCCTGACCAGTGCTCTGTGCTCCCAACCTTCTCTCACACAAATCCCAGGTTAAGAACCTCCATGGCCAAAGGCTCAATGTCCATCTCACATGTCCCCGCTTGAGGTAACCCCTGTAAAACTAGACCAAACAACCTTCAATAATACTTCTTAGAAATATGAATCATATTTAAGAACAATCTCTTGGCCATTCTCAGGCTTCTATAATTTCCCTTTCTGGGCAGGGGGAGAGTTGCTCTTTGCTTGTCCAGATGAGGCAGTTAAAGGAGTGTAAGTAAGAGGGCAGACTTCTGGGCTCCTGGTGCCGACTCCATGAATCTATCTCAAGTGGGTGCAGGGCCGCTGGGGTGGGCTCTGCACCAGGACATGCTCTGCACTCTGAACTCAAACACCAGCCTTCCCTAAAGGCACCCCAGTGCTGTTCCATTCTTAAATACTATAATCATGTTTACCTTAGAGTCTGCAGGTGTTGGAGCCATCTATCCTGCAAAAAGCAGACAGCCTGAAACTCTGTGTCATCCTTGGATGTGCCCACTGAACCAAATTTCATTCTACCAAGCTGTCTTAGTTACCTTGTGCTGCCATAATGAAAAAATATCATAAAGAGGTGGCTTTGAAGAACAGATATTATTTTCTCAGAGTTCTCGAGACTAAAAGTCCAAACCAGGGTCTCAGCCATGTCAATTCCTTCTGTGTGCCTCTCTCCTAGTTTCTGGTGTCTGTGGTACTCCTTGGCATCTCAAGTCCTCATATGGTGTCTGCCTCCCCAACCCCTCTGTGCGTGTCTTTGTTGATATTCTGTTCTTTTTATAAGACATCATTCATAAGTGATTACGTTTAGGATCCATCTCACTCTGGCATGGCCTCATTTACATAACAAAAGAAAAACCCTATTTCTAAACAGGGTCATACTTAGAGGTACAGGGGTTAGGACTAACACATTTGTTTTCCACAATTCAGCCCATACCATAAGCCTTTCCTCAGATCATCTTGATGTTAAGAGATCTGTTGTTCATCTTCATTTAACCCTTTCATGACTCTCAGGTTTCTTGGGAAGTTGCTACCCCAGTTGTAGTACATACTACTATGTGGTAGGAACCTATATAACTGTGTGAATCTGAAGAAATGGTTCTCACCCCACCAGAGTTCACTTGGGCCATATGTGTCCCACATAATTGTCTCAAAGTCCCTGTTACCTCAAAAAAACCTTTTCCCTTGATTTTAGCATGTCTTCCATTACTGGGAACACATGGTATTGACAAAAATTTGGAGCAGAAAATTATTTGGTCACGAAAGGGTTAAATTACATCTTCTGCTGCCATTTCCTTCTTTTCTTCCTTACTTGATATTTAAAAATTCACATGTACTTTCCTTCCAAATTACAAGGTGTTCTGGTTACCTAGTACTGCTCTGACAGGAAATATACCACAAATGGGATGGCCTTAACAAACAGGAATTTATTCTCTTATAGTTCAGGAGGCTAGAAGTCCAAATTCAAAGTGCCAGGCTCTAGGGGCTGTGTGAAAGCCCCTCGACCTTGGGCTTCAGCTTTGCCTCTTGCTCCTGGCCCACTGAAGCTAGAGGCTTTTCTTCATTCAGACAGCTGCTGGCTGCTGAGACTGACAAGGCCAAGGTCGACAAATAAAATGGCACAGTCCCGACGTTACCAAACCACACAGCAGACCATTAATTCAAGTCCAATGTAAGTCCCAAGGTTGACAGAGCATGGCAGGCTGCTGAACAACAACACAGCTACATGCAGGGTTCAAGTGTGACCCTGCATGAGCTACAGACTATCCCCAAGGCTTCTCCTTATATACATGAAGCAGACCACATCCCAAAGGGAATTGATAGCCAGCCTCCTCATGGGGATTAACTACCACCAGCTGCCCAACCACTCAACCAGACCCAGCCAAGTTGACAAATTTAACTACCACACAAGGTTAACAGGCGCTATTAGAAAAACAGAAAAGCAAATGTTAAAGATGAAAATTACCCACTACCCACATATAACCACCATTAATTTGTGTATATTCTTCATTTCTTTTTTATGCTTACATACACAAATATATGTATTTTTACAAAACGAAAGAGTGATTGCACTGGTTTGTGATCTGCCTTTTGCCACCTGGTATAAGTACTGCAATACTATAGTTCAGAAAATAACGTGCCAAATTATTCTTTTATTGGCAGATATGGGAGTGGCCATATCCACCCCTCTTAGCATCCACAGGAGAAAGATAAGGCAGTCTCTTCCATAAAGATTTACAGCCTTGGAAACCCTATAGGGAGGGCAGTTCTACTCTGTCAGACAGGGTTGCTATGAATTGAAATCAACTCAAAACCAAAAACCAAACCAAACTCACTGCTGTTGGGTTGGATCTGACTCATAGGAACTCCTCTCTGGGTTTCCGAGGCGGTATCATAGTGGAAGTAGATTGCCCCATCTTCCTTCTGAGGAGTGCCTGGTGGGTTTGAACTGCCAGCCTTCGGACTAGCAGTCAAATGCCTTAGACACTATGCCACCAGAGCTCCTGAAATTGACTCAATGGCAGTGGATTTGGTTTTTGATTTGGCTAGCATCCAAATATTATCCTCCGTATTTGTCAAACAAATTGTTTTAATTTGCATTTCTGTTTACTAGGGAGGTTAAGGGAGCTCTGGTAGCATAGTGCCTACGGCACTTGACTGCTAACCAGAAGACTGGTGGTTCAAATCCACCAGCCACTCCTCGAAGGAAGACTGGACAATCTATTTCCATAGTGATACTGCCTCAGAAACCCAAGGAGGGGTCACTATGAGTCAGAGACGACTCGACGGTAACAATAACAGTGAGGTTAAACGTTTATTTTCATGTTGCTCACTTCCCATGAATTTCATCTTGTCTTTGTATTGTTGTTGTTATGTGCCATCAAGTCGGCCCGACTCATAGCGACCCCTCCTTGGGTTTCCGAGGCAGTATCACTACGGAAGTAGGCTTGCCCGACCTTCCTTCCGAGGAGTGGCTGGTGGGTTTGAACCGCCAGCCGTCTGGTTAGCAGTCAAGTGTCTTAGCCACTATGGTTGTCTTTGTATTAGGAATGTGTAAAACAGTTAAGTCATAGCCACTTTCTGCTGCAAACGATGATGGATGGATGATAGGTGGTGAGAAAGTGGTGCAGACAGAATGAAGATCTCTTTGTTTCTTTGTCTTCTTTTTTATCAAATGTTACAAAAGCAATACATGGTCATTGTAAAATAAATACAGTAAATATTTCAAAAAGGCATATGACTATTGTGAAAGCTCACCTCAACTTTTTCTACTGCCACCTGTCCACCAGGTCCTATTCCGTAGGCATAACCCTCTTCAGCCTCCTCCTGCCTCTTTGTCTTTCCAACATCCTATTACTCTGGTCATGGATTTCGGGCATTATCAAGAGAAAGGGTTGGGGATTCTGAAAGCTTCATACAAACCTCCCATGGCATGCCACCCGGGTGGTCATTGGAAAGAGAAGGAGAGACCACACCAGGTGTTTGTCTGTAATCAAATGGGCAGACGAAGGAAGAGTGAGCTAAGATTACCCTATTGGCCTTGATTACAATTTATATGAAAAATGGCAGGCTGTTTATTGCAGCACATGAGCAGTGTCCTTTGTTAACTCCAGTCCCTTGAGTGTTACCCCTTTCCTTTACAAATCAGAGATTAAAAAAAAATCCCACAAGAAAAGGTCTGCTTTTCCAGCATGAACCCTTTTCTCCACTTGGCAGGTCCTTGTGGAGCCCAAGATCCACCTTTTTATCCAGTCTGTTTCCAGACAGTGGTTTGAAATAACATCCACTGCTCACAGGGCCATACTCAATTTTGGCTAAAGGAATGTCATCAAAGTCATGTTTAAAACAGATGCCAAGATTTGAGTGGAATTTGTAATGTGAAAGGGGATCCACTCCTTGTTATCAGAAAATCTTTTGGCAGAAAAGTGATCTAATTTGTCAAATTCTTGGTGTTAAGAAAACGGCTGTTATCAATGAGAGGGGCCATCACCAAACTGACCTGGAACCTCTGGGAGGGGGCGTGGAATAAAGGTTTTTCCTCTCCTCTTTGAGAGATGCAAATGTCTACAGAAAGGGGAAAGGCCATTTTAGAACTAAAGGGTCACCAGCCTCCTGTTAATGGAAGGAAACAACTAGGGCCTTGGAGGTGGAAATATTTCTCATTTAGGTTAGCATTCTGCCTTTTCTTCTTTTCCAATATTTCAACTAAAACATATCTTATTTGTTAAATCAAAGTTTTAAAAATTGATGCCCCCTCCCATCCCTTCTGGCATCATTTTCTATATGGAATCATTTTCTCCAAAGGTTTAATTGCCCCTCTCCCCACCACTGGATTGTCTTAGGGAATATGGTTTTGTGTTAAGACAAGTTAACTTTTAGGCACACTCTGTAGCAGACTTAGTGTCATGTGAGCTTCTCAAATAACATAATTTTGTATGATAAAGCTTTGTCATGGACCTAGTCCAAAAGGGCTTCTTTCAAAAAGTATCCAATATAAAAAACAAGCCTCATTTTCTGTAACCCGAGGACAGAATTATACAGCAAGACTCTAGGTGATGTTGGTGACAGTAGTGGCTATATGTGTGCTTAGCTGGGGGAGAGGATCGCTGTGCTGCATTGGTTCTCTATCACTATGTAATAAATTGCCCCTAAACTTGGCAGCTTAAAACAACAAACCTTTATCATCTCATACAGTTTCTGAAGTCTCGAAAGCCAGGAGTGGCTTTGGTGGGGTATTTCTGGCTCAGGGTCTCTTACAAGGTTGCAGCCAAGCTATAAGCCAGGGCTACAGTCATCTCAAGGTTTAGCTACTGCCAGAGGATCTGCTTCCCAGCTCATTCACATGGTGTGGCCAAGAGGCCTCTCAGTTCCTCAACAGCTGATGGCCTGAAGCCTCCACTATTAGCCACTGGGGCCTCTCTATATAGACTGCCTAAATATCCTCACAACATGGCTGCCTCCACAGCAAGTGTTGCAAAAGAGTGTACCCAAGACAGAAGCCACAATCTTTTTATAACCTTATCTTGGAAGTGACATACCATCACTTCTGCTATGTTTTATACATTAGAATTAAGCTCCACCTCTTGAAGGGAAACCTAGCAAAGAATTTATATGTATTTTTAAATGATCACATGTATGATGCAAGTTACCTGCATCTATTTAGCTCTTTGGTCCACAGCAGAAGTCAGCAATTTCTGTATAGAATCAGATAGTAAATTTTTCAGGTATTATGGACCAGAGGATCTTTGTTGCAACTACTTATTTCCACCATTGTACTGCAAAGCAGCCACAGGCAATGCATAAACAAATGAGCGTGGCTGTGTTCCAATAAAACTTTATTTATAAAAACAAGCAGTAGGTGGGATTTTGCCTGTGGGCAGTAGTTTTGTTGCCTCTTAGTTCACAGCTATAAAGGTTATAGAAGTCTAGCTTACTTAATTTTGTTTCCTTGCCATTAGAATCTTATTTCAAATATGGTTCATCCATGCATGGCTGTTTGATCTGCTGTGTGCCTCTGTAGCTTGAAATCCAGGGTGGGATAACAGGAATACAGAAAGACAATACTGAGAGATTTAGGTGGAGAAAACTTCAGGGCACAGAATTAGTCTTGTCATCTGGGAAACAAGAATAGCCGTGGGAAAGTTGGTTTTGGAACAACAGGGGTCAAGGCATTGTCTTCACTGCATTTAATTATGGAGGCTGAGTTATGGTGAGAAGTCTGAAAGGAGGTGCTCTTCAGACAGCTGGAATCATGGGGCCAGATTACAGCATTCAGACTTTGACTCAAGGTGGGAATTAAGGGATCCATCTTCACAGAGCTCCTGCTGCTCCACAAAACCAAGTTCATCACTGGAGTGTATAGAGGGGAAAAAAAAGAAATGTGGGATATCAACAAAGAGGGGGCAGAAGGCAATATTCAGGGGAGCATCAGACTTCAGTGCTAGAAGGGACCTTAGGTTGAAACTGGTCTCCACCTTCATTTTATAATGAAGACACTGGTATAGAGAAGTGGATTGCATTAGCCTTTCAGAGTAGCATTTAAGCTTCATCATCTCCAGGAAAACTCTTATCCCATTGCTGGACTGGTGCTACCTCGGTGTTCTCATACTATTACTGTATGTCCCCCAATATTATCATTTATGGTTCTATCTCCCCAGTGCTGAGCTCCTTAAGACCAAGTTTATGACCTCAGAAATATGTCATGAATGGTAGAAGTGATAAGGACAATGTAGGGTTTTTTTGGGGGGCAAGGGGTTGGCCAAAGACTCTTGGTTCCCACTGTGGGTGGGTGGAGAGGAGTCAGCTTCTGTAGTATATTGCAAATTAGGGGAATGTGTGGCAAGCAAGTGGCGGCAACCTAGGAGCAAGGAAAAGTAGTGAACAGAAGCAGAAGGGGGTATTAAGCTCAAGTAAAGATATGAAGTCTTTTTAAGAGTGGAAAGACCCACAATTGACTTTATTTGCTCTAAGAGATACTTGAGATGCTAAAAAGGAAAGGTAGAACTGACAGAGAGACGTGAGAGAGAAGGTAGAGAGATGAGGTATGATGGCAGGTAGGGAAATTCCTTTAGTGAGGGCTTGCCTTCTGAGGACAAAGAAACAAATGTAAGTAAGAATTGTGGAATATGGTGAGGTAATGAGGCAATTAATAATATTTTCCCTAGAACACCATGTACTTTCAAAGGTCATCAAACCAAGTAACAGGACAAATGACTCATTTAAGTAGCTGAAGCCAATGTTCTGTCAAGACAATTTGGGGTACAGTCTATGTTAGAATACAACAAAAGTCTATTTTAGCATATAACAGAAACGGCTAAGGCAAGGAGGAGACAGGGAGTTTATAACAGATTGTCCTCAGATGATGGCTTATATTCAGTAAAGGCATTGCTTAACTTCTATTACCAGTATTACCGACTTTTTCTTAATGGAACATCTCTTGTAATGAGTCTTCAAATACCTTCCTTTTGTCCAATGGATTTCAAAAACGAGAGACAAGACTTAATTTGTCTTCAAAAGCCAATTACCTAAACCAAGCTGCCATTGAGTCATTTCCGACTCATAGCAACCCTATAGGACAGATCTGTCCCACAGAGATTCCAAGGCTGTAAATCTTTACAAAAGCAGATTGTCTTATCTCTCTTCCACAGAGCAGCTAGGGGTTTGAACCACCAACCTTTTGGTTAGCAGCCCAATGCCTCCACAGTGCCACCAGATCCAATATATCAGGATAAAATGATTAAATACATTCGTAATTGGGATATGTCCTTCCACCTTGGTAAGTAGACATTCAAGAACCTAGCTTTTTCTAAAAATAACCATGGGGTAAAGGTTTATCACCATTTTACAATATTCTTAAGTCAATTTCAACTATTTCCAGTTAGCAAAAGGTTAAACATACATAAGTTCTTAGGTCTATTTCCTTTTAATTTTTTTTTAATTTGCAAGTACTGACTTGTTTCTCAGGGCTGTTTATAGCAAACTGATTATATGACCGAGTCAAGCAGACATGGAATTGAGAATTCCATTTTTTTCTTCACATTCACTTGCTATGGAATTTTTAAATTATGTAGGGTAGATAATTTCCTGCTTAAATTATACTAAAGCAAAAGGCAGATGATAAATTTCATCACTGGAAAGTTATACGTTATTTTTGTGAGCCAAAATTACTAAACAGACACTTTACAGTTCAACTTCAAGGTCAAATTTTATCAATCTCCCTGGCTGTGTTGTGGGAATGAAGAACACTCTGCTGGTAAATTATTTCTTAAAATGGTTTGTTTCTACCACAACCCAGTTTGTTGTGTAAAGATTTTCTTTTACTTTGAACCTGAACATAAATAACAAATAATTTGTTAACCTGAACATAAATAAAAAATAACAAGACCGGGTGGCACAGTGGTTATGTGCTTGGCTGCTAACCAAAAGGTTGACAATTTAAACCCACTAACCACTCCAAGAGAAAGATGGAGCAGTCTGCTTCAAGATTTATAGTCTCAGAAACCCTATGAAGCAATTTTACTCAGTCCTATAGAGTTAACTCGATGGCAATGGTTTGGCTTTTTTTTTTTTTTTAGTTTGAATCTTAACATAAATAAAAAGGTTAAAAAAATTATTGACTCAGGTTCAAAACCCAAGGAGGGGTCACTATGAGTCAAATCTGACTCAATGGCATTGAGTTAGGTTTGGTTTTGGTTTTTCAGGTTCATTTGCAAGAAATATGCAACATCCTTTGAGGTTATTACTCTGAACTTAAAAAAACTCACTTCCATAAGTAATTTTTAGGCATAAAAGAATGAAGTGGGGACTATGTTCTGTTTAAGGTAATCACAGCTACAAGCAGTACAAAGACTTGAAACTTTAGAAATCTAGCTTCTTACCTTGTGATGGAAAATGTAAACTAAATATCAAGAGGAAACCAGGTTGTACAAATCTGATCCACTTAGATGCCCTATAGCCCCAGAGGTCCAGGCCAGGAACTCTGTAATCAATGGATGTTGCCATTACCCTGAGTTGAATTCATCTCTGTCTGGTATCATGCTAACCACCCCAGTCTTCCCAAAGATACATTCAAACTATTCCAGTTTTACTAATAACTTTATTTAAATAAGACACAGGAATTTCTATACTGAAAAAAATACAAAACAAAAGCCACACATTTCCTTGTGTAAAGCCATATTGTATGGTAACTCGAATACTGTTCAGCACAGTGGCTAGAATTAAACAGTACAACTATGTACAAAATTTAAACAGTTTTTGACAAATTTCTACAGCTGGATGTAGGATACATTTGAGCTCAACAACTTCTGGGTAATTTACATGGCAAAGCGTAAGCACATTTGGTTCAAAACTTTAATATATGCTAACAACAAATGTACAACACAATATTTAGTTTCTCATGAGAAAATAAAAGCACATCACTATAAATAATGAACATCAGATTTCATCACCAAAAAAGCTATTCAGTCCAACTTTCTGAAATTGATATTGATACTATTTGCATCTTATTTGGACAAAAGCAGAGCATAAGATCAACAACACATTATGTAATGCTAAACCAGAGATCAGAAGTTAAATGGAGCTCATATTTATCTTACGGAACTAGTTATTTTTCTCCCTTTAACCATAATCTACAAAATATAGTATTTTCATCAAGGCCTGAGATTATTAGGGTTAAAGGTGTCTGCTGCTGAAAAGATTGTTTTAAAAGGTTCCCCTGTGAAAATGGCAAAAGTAAACTGAGTCCTTTTCTCCATGACAGTCTCCTACAATATAACACTGACTAATTTAAAGGAGCCAGAATGCACCTTCGGGAGAGAGAATATTACTGCAAACTTTGGTGGAAAGAAGAGAATTGGGATCATGACAAAATAATGCATAACAAAATATGCACGTGCACACACACACACATACATACACACATATCCATTTCTTTAAAAGAGAAAATCAACTGGGTTGCTTTCTTAATACCTTATCCTTTAACCTCTTTAGAAAAAAAAAAAAAAAAAAAAAAAAAAAAAAAAAAAAAAAAAAAAAAAAAAAAAAAAAAAAAAAAAACAAATGCCAAAAAAAAAAAAAAAAAAAATAACCCCCCCAAAAAAACTGAGGAATTAAAGGGAACTGAAACGTTCCTGTAACTGTAGGCATCTTGTTTTCCTAATTCTTAAGAAAACCGTGCCATACACTTTAGGTGCAGATGAAACAATGGTAGGCTAGGCTTTATTTAACTGAAAGCAATGGAATAAAAAATACAAAAGCTTTTCTTGTTGTTTTGTTTTTGGATACCCTCTCTGTGCTGCAGAAAACAGTATCTGAAAGTTGCATTCTCCCACTGACCAAACAGGAGTATCTAGAGCTCTCTTCATGTTTTGTTGAGAACTTATGTCAAATCTGCAAACTCAAGGCTATTTACTTGGGTTTATGTTCTATTCACAAGTACTCATGATCGTAGTATGAGAGGCTTAAATGAGACTGCTTCAAACAACTGCTTTTGTAAATCACCAAATAACCTGCTTACTTATTTTACATTAATTTTGAGACCCACACATTCTCTCTTACATGTAAATCAAATCCTACACCTATATTGTTTGAGGGGAAAAAAACCTAAAGGTGTGTCATTCTTTAACTTGCAAATTAAAGAATTTCCAAAAGGGAAACTAAACATTAACATGCCTTCAGATAAAATAGTAGCATTTCATGACCTTAATGGCCAGCATGAACAAAAAATCTTGATCATCCCCTGTGAAGCTTTAAAGTTTTGAAATTAAACCTAGACATCCTTGTCTTTAAATTTCATCATGCACAATGTGGAATGTTATGTACAGCCTAGTACTGAACACTTGAATTGCAACATGGTAACAGTCATTAGCTGAGCAACATCTGAATTAAAAAGAAAAAAGCCATGTTTACATGGTACATATGTTGAAACAGTGAATGCAACAGGTGTTTTACTTGTAACCATATGACAACAGTGATGTCAGACACCACAGATTTGCTGGTTCTCCTCATGTTCACCCATGTCCAGGATTATTGTTCTCCTAGGGTTGAATGCACTTTTTATTCCAAGAATGTGGAATGTAATGAGGAAAGGGAAATGCATAAAATAAGGAAAGGCAAAAGAGTGATGTTCCCTCTTTAGCTTTTTAGCTGTGAAATATTTAATATCCCAATATAATATACATTCCAAGTTACCTGAGTTTAGACTTCAACTGAAGTACCTGAAGCTAGGCCATAGGGTGGGCACTGTGCAACTGTTGTGGCCATATATATATGTGTATATATATATATATATCTTTTTTTTTTTTTGCATTGTATGTATTACAGAAGTTAGAAACAAACACCTGGATCAATTGTAAACATAATCCTGAAGTACAGTATTTTCCATAGGACAAAACACAGCAAGACATTTTTTGTTGACATTCTATTTAGACAGGCAACTTTTTGATATAGAGCTTATTTATACTGAAGAATTTGGAACAAAACACAGGACACAGTACTAATCTGTCAAACATACTATGAAATGCATAGTCTCCACTTAAAATGCTGGATGACACAAACATTTTGCAAGCATTACTGCTTTCCACAAAAACTGCTAATAGGAGTTCCGTCCCTGCCAAGATCAATGTTAAGAGATACTCTGTGATGCTTGTAAGTATTCTGTTGGTGGTGGTGGTGGTACGAAAGTTTTGTTACTCCATGCAGATAGATGTATGAGATCTAGCTCCAATCCATGGAACACAGGGTAGAGGCCGGCTCCCCCTTGCTTTAGATGATCACATAGTTGTGAGCAGAGATGTGCTCCTCACTCTGTAGTTCCTGCAGAAGTTGCTGCTGCTGAGATGACTGTTGGACCGAGATCTCTGTGGAGCCCATTGTGCTGGTGTCATCAGAAAGAGATGCAAAGGAAACCCGGGATGAGAGCTGCTCAACGGTCAGAGTGGTCAGAGCTGAGCTCTGGCCAGAGTTAGGTGTGTTCTTGAGCATCAAGTCAGAGGCAGGTAAGAGAGGGCCTAGAAGTTTCACAGGACAGAAAGCTGATCCCGTTGGGATGAAATTAACCTTGTTTTTGTCAGGACATGAAAAGAGAGGGGCTGAGATAGGCTGACGAGACCTAAAACCGTAAAACAAAATTAGGTTTACAATTACTAAGAAGTACTCTCTGAATTAATTAGGATTCTCTACAACAGCTAGAATGTGAATGGCAGGGAATGGGTTAAGTGCACACAGAGGAATAAACATCTTCCATAGCACAAGTCAGCGGGCAGACTAGCTGCATACACAGCACTGAAGTGATATCTGAGACAAAAGGATTTTCAAAAGGACTGGGCACAGGATAAATTTTTACAGAGTGTATTAGCTGACTTTTAATCATGTAGGAACATGCAAAATATTATAGCTGAAGATTAGGCAATTTAGAATTACTTTTCTGTTAAGAAAAAGTATACTGGGGAGTAAATTACCCCACCTTATAATTTGGTTATAAGTATTGCCCCTCTTTCTGCATCTCAATACCTACTTCTATTCACACAGATGGAAAATTTTTTTTCTCTATTCTCTCCAAGAGCCAGTGAGCCCAACAGAGCAGAGTCTACAAGCCCTTTCTTTCTTCCTATTATTGTAGTCAAGCCATCAGAGAGAGCCTGCACTCTCTTGTCCCCTATTAGGTCTCCAGAGTACAGCGGCCTCCACTAGGTACCTGCCCTAGGACAAAGGAAGGGTGGTGAGTCCAACAGCAGTCTTTTCTCAGCTATTCTGCCAAGTGTTTACAGCATCAATCTCTTTTTACTTATTATTTTATTTATACATATTCAATGCCAAAAAGAAAAAAATATCTGTGAACAAAAAGTCTGAATTCCATGAAGAATACACATGCTCTTAGATGTGTCTATAAGGAAAGGAGACCAATTTCCCTCTGGCTTGTGGAGTTACTATTAGGTTAGGCATACATGGATAGTAATTTTGCTTCTTTTTTTTAGCCATCTAAATTTTTACAGCTCTTGAAGGGAAAATTCTTTATGGTTAAAAATAGATCTTTTAGGTAGTAAGGATGAATTTCCAAGTTTCTTTGTATTGGTTTACACATTTCCAGCATTCAGATTCCAATTTTCCTTCAATAAGGTCTCTTTTGCCTATTCAATTCTCTTTGAATAATTTGCTTTCGAAACACATTATCAGCTGGATGGAGTAGTTGATTCATCTGTAATCAACCGGTCTCAGTAAAAAGCTTTACAGCTTTGCAGTTTCCAGCTGATAGAAAAGACATTACTTACGCCATTTCCTCAAAGACCTTCACTCGCTCACATCCCTCTGGGGGCTCCCGTTTGAACATGTAGCTGTTGTTTGGTTTGGGAGATGAAGCATACTTGGGTAACGGAGAGCTACTCCCACTGTCTGCAAATTTAAAGCAGTTACATTAACTAGTGACTCAAAGTTCTTTTAAATTAAGTGTGATTTCCAAACAAGAAGCTTTTTGCACAATTTATCCACTACTGCCCCTTTGCTTTCACCACAGAGCTTCCTTTATTACAAGGCTATTTCTAACACCCATGTATAGAACTTTTCTTTTTGGAAAAAAAAAGCTTCAATGTGTGAGTAATCTACCATACCACATAACATAATAGAAAGATATTTTGGTCCAAAAACTGCATTTTGAATAAAGCAGAGCTGTAATTCTGAAAACAAACACGTTATTTGTTATGTATTCCAAAAATGTAAATGAATAGAGTAATATGTATAACTCATGTACAAGAATTACAAGAGATTATAGTCATACAAGGTTCTTTATGTTTTCTCACTGTCTAACCGAAGTTAAGTGAAAATTTTTGTATGTGGACTAATCATTACAAAAGTTTTTAATCGAAGTGTTGCTTTTGTTAAATACCACAAATACAACTGCAGGGAAAAAGGAGGCTTATAATACATACAGTTTATCTCCCCACCACAAAAGTAATTTGCTCAGAATTCTGCCTTTAAAATATCTGTGTTATAGAGAGTCTGAATATTCAGCAGTTTGTATTTCTGCAATAAAAGGACATGAGAAATCCAAAAGCATCTCTACTGAGTATGTTTTTCTCATATTTTTGGCCAAAAAGAAAATGATCTATTCATGAAAATCCATAAAATCTATATTCAATGGCTCCCTTTTCTACCTGGCAAAAGATTTTAGAAATTCAAATCCACCAAAATGTGTCATTATCTTTGTATGATGCCAACTGTAAAATCAGTAACTTACTTGTATAAATACAATAGTCCTATTTAAACACAATCTGAATTAATGCAAACCAATCCCCATTGCTAAAATATTAAGCATATGATGTACTGACGTGCATTATTTTTACATATTTTGAAAGATGACATAAGTACTATGTTTGTTGCAATTTTGGTAAGTTACTTTAGGGTACAAAACAGTGTCTAATGTTCAGAAACTGAGTAACAGGAATATTTCTGTCACTGTTAATGAAGTATAACGCATGCTTAGAAAGGCAGTGTTAACCCTTCACACACACTAATAGTGTATCTTATGATTCAAAGCATATTTACATTAATCTTCAGAATGCAGATATGTGTTTATATTAGAATATGACTATATTCTGGCCAGGAAATCATTATTTGCAAAATAACAAGTCCACACTATTGGTAAATTTAGAAATGATAGTTTCTCCATCACCAATGTCACTCATGTCCCTACAGATGATGCACCCAAGAGTCTCTTGGAAGGAATAGTCTTAGAATTAAGCTGGATTTTTCACGTAACATTCAGATTTGAGGATTTTCTTCCTATGTTCAACATTTACTCCATATGTTGCTTACGTAAATGGAAGAGAAGAGAGGGAATATGATTTTCCTTCTCAGGCTGATGTAAAACATCATTAGCCTGACTACAGTTCTGAGCTTGCTTCTCTCTTTTTAGCTAGGCAAGATCATAAAGACTGGTCCACATTCAAAGACTAGTGAGAATAAAGACTTGAAGTAGGTGTAAAACCAAAGGATGGTCCCACCTTACTTTACTACCCAACTACCACCAAATAATACCAAGGATAAACATGAAACCGAGAACACCAATAAGTAAACATGACATGTGATGCCTTCTTGGAGATTACTACTGGTGGTAATACAGACCACATGACGGGCAGAATCAGCCTAGAACCATGGGCTGAGAGTCTCTAACAAGTCTTCTACGCCGTTACTCACTGTCCTTGAGTTGATTCTGACTCATAGCAACCCCCACTGGGTTTCCGAGGCAGTAAATCTTTACGGAAGTAGATTGCCCCATCTTCCTTCTGTGGAGCGGCTGGTGTGTTTGAACTGCCAAGCTTCTGGTTAGCAGTCAAACGCCTTAGGTACTGTGCCACCAGAGTTCCTTTTTATGCCATTATCAGTGGTGTAACCATGCCAGTAGCCAACAATCCACCTTACTATCACACATGAAAAGTCCTCTTGGCCCCAGATACAGTCAGTCATCTATGTTCTAATCCACACTATACCATCAGGCCTACCATGCTATTTCTCTCACAACTTTGTTAAGGGTTTCAAGAGCCTTTTCAGAGTTGGAAGCTAGATATGAGTTGGATAATATGTAAAGCTATTTCTCCTCCCACTAACAATCAAAAATGAGTTAAATATTTTTTTTCTTCTTAGAGTATTTCTAATTTCAGAAGCTGTAAATTTATTTTTACAAAGTTTTACCCACTTGAACTTCTTTTTCTGCTGGTTTTTTTTTTTTGGGGGGGGGGAAGAAAAGGAGAGAGACAGGATAATGTTAAATAAATATATTGTTATTCTAGAAAAACCATATTCAGTGCTACTGTATCTTCTTTGCCTTTTCAATAATAAAAGTTACTCAGTTATTTATATCTCTATATCTATCTATAGCTATCTATCTATACCTATCTAACAGTCTGGAAAGAAAAATTATTTTGAGACTATAAACAACAATATGGTAAATCTGAAGTTTTTCCCCTCAGGTGTACATGCAAGCTGATACAGTGCAAAGAGGAACAAGGAATAGAGAACAAGAAATAGAGACACCTAGTCTGTGGTTTGGGAGCTCTGGTAGCATAGTGCCTAAGGAACTTGACTGCTAACCAGAAGGCTGGAGGTTCAAACCCACCAGCCACTCCTCAGAAGGAAGGTTGGGCAATCTACTTCCGTAGTGATACTGGCTCGGAAACCCAAGGAGGGGTCGCTATGAGTCGGTCTGACTCAAGGGCAAATAATAACAGTCTATGGTTTTAGCTCTGTCACTGGTGGTATAACTGTACAGCCTTGAATACAACCTGGTTATTGTTGTTGTTATGTGCCGTCCAGTCGGCCCCGACTCATAGCGACCCCTCCTTGGGTTTCCAAGGCGGTATCACTACGCAAGTAGATTGCCGAATCTTCCTTCCGAGGAGTGGCTGGTGGGTTTGAACCACCAGCCTTCTGGTTAGCAGTCAAGCACTTTTAGGCTTCTATATAATTAATTGGAGGAACTGTCACTCCTTCTAACTCAAATTCTATGATTTTTTAAATGGTTGTAAAACAAAAGAAAGAATACTGTCCTCAAACTTTTTTTTTTCTCTACAAATGGCATACTTTAAAAATAGCCCATATGACCATAACATATCCTACCTATTCGAGACTTATGGATACCTAAAAATTCACTTACTCAGTTAGAAATCTATGTTGAATTCAACAAACCACATTTCGAGAACATTATCAATGTGAGGTAAGAATACCTGCTCAGGAAAGTAAGATGGAAAGTATCATGGTAATTTTAATTCAATCCCTTTTTTTCACATTCAGGCTAAGGTTTCTCATTATGTTATCCCATGGAGGAGTAATGTAGGATAATAACTAGAAAGACAGTTGCAATTAACTTCAGTGTTACTGTATGTTCTTACAACATTTTAACTGGAAAAAAAACTAAATCTGTGGCTGTTGAGCTGATTTTCACCCTAGTGACCCTGTGGGAAAGAGCAGAACTGCCCCATAGGGTTTCCAAGACTGTAAATCTTTATAGAAGCAGACTGCCTCATCTGTTTCCCACAGAATGGCTTGTGGGTTTGAACTGACGATCTTTTGGTTAGCACACAAACACTTAACTGCTGTGCTACCAGGGTTCCTTCATAACATCTTAGCCAATGTCAATTAATAAAATTAAATGCAATGAATATGAGTATTTACATATCTTTCTGTATTCACGATGTTGTTTTGTGCCATCCAGTTGGAACAGTTCTGTCTGTAAGAGAATTACCCAACTCTGAAAATCAAGAGTATAGAAACATATTATTAGCTGTATTATTTTTATAGATAATACCTATGTGTCCATACCATATTTACCCCATTAAAGTACAAGTTATCTTTCTAAACACATGATAATGAGTTAAACGTAGAAAAAAAATTTGAAAAGTTATTATTAAGATTTGGAATTTGATATAGAAACAATATTGCTTAATGTAAAATGTCAGGCACTTTTATAGCCTGAGAGTTTTCTGAATTTCTCCTTTTAAATGGTTGCCATTATTTCTGTTATTTCAAGTGTTGTCACCAGTAGTTCTAACTTAAGAAAAATCGTATCATTTTTTAAATTCATTTAATAGGTATGCAAAATCTGTGCTATAGTTCTTTCTAAACTATGTCTCTAGATGTATTTTATGTCATACTATCAGATTACTTAGCCAAATAAAGTAAAATTACTGTTAAAGTACATAATATAATTACAGAGGAGTGGTTCTTACCTATGCCTTCATCAGATGTTTCCAAAGTACCAATGACCAGAGCATCCCTAAGAGACCCTGATTTAATTAGTCTGGGGAGGAACAAAGGCATTGTTCCCTTTTCTTTTTTTCTCTCTTTCTTTCTTTTAAGCTCACAAGTACTTCTGAAGTACAGCCAAATTTGAGAATCAATTATGCAGAGATTAAGAACACTGGTTTGGAGTCAGACCACCTGAGTTCTATCCAGGCCTAGATGGATGACTGAGGGCAAGTCTGACCACTCTGACTTTTAATCTATGAAATGGGAATAACTACTGATATGATAAGGAGCTCTGGTAGTGCAATACCTCCTAAAGAAATGTGTGCAAAAGGATTAGGATAGTACCTGACACATAATAAGCTTTTAATAAACATTAATAATAGACAGAAAACACCTCATTCCTAATTTGCAAATGTTAAAAGGCGAACTTTCAGAAATTAAGTGGTTGTTCCATTCTCTCTTGGCAAAAGAGAATAATAGAGCGTAAGTCTCCTTTCTTTTTCTTTTAACAGATCTGCACACCCTAACTCTATTCAGGTACACAGAGATAAGGTTTTGTTTCTGGCTGAGCAGCAGAGTAATACTTAGAGGACAAGATTCTCTAGGTTTGAGATTGGTTAGCAGGAGCTCTGCCAGCTCATGGTGGCATCTGTTAGTATATAGAGATTTCTCAGCCCTGAAATTAAAATTGATGCCTACAGCATACAGATTCTATAGACCATTGTTCAAAGAAAACATTTTTATAGCATGTACAGCATCATCAATAGGATACAATTATTTAGTTCTCCCAGCTAGAATAACTGAGAAAACGAGAATAGTGTTCAATGAACACTACACTCAGTGACTTACTAAAAGTTAGCCAAGATAATTAGATTAGAAATATGAATGACTAAATAGGACTGAAACAGAATTACTACTATAGTATTAAAATTACTTCTTTTGCTGTAGGAAATGAAATGATCAGATGTAGTTTAGTTTGAAGGGCTAATGAAACTGGAAACAACACAAAATTATACAGTATTTCTTGGCGACAATGCTTTGGAAGCAAGAAGCATTACTAATTGTACTGAAAAACCCGTTTTTAGTGAACTCCAAGACCTAATGGTGAACAAGTAACCAAAACATTAGGCTGTCTATAAGGTTTCTAAGATTTCCTATTCTTAGTATCTAAGGTTTCTCTAAAACTTAAAAGTTAATCCTTCACAGAATTTTAATAAATCCACACCACAGCTTTAGCAAGATCTCCTTTATAAAAATTAGCATTCAATAAACAGTAAGGAGGAAAAATAACATCACAACCTTTCAGTACTTAAAGAGTACTGAACTTCACTTCAAATCAGATTGTCTTTTGAATAACTGATCCTCACCTTACATTCTGAATTTTAGGTTTAATAATCAGGTACGTGTCATATGTAGGAGCTATTTTATTTTATAGTTTAATCATTTATTATTCTGTAAGAACTGAATTGATATCAATTTACAAATTAAAGATAATACAGTTGCTCCCTTGTTTTTGTGTATTCACAGTAAGTATAATGCTTCTTTCACAAACATAAACATGATAGTCAGAACAACACTGCTTGTTATTGTCTCCAAATCCGACATACAATCACTGATAGGGCAATTACTCATTGTGATTCTGATGTGACAGTTAAAAAGGAAAGCAAATCACTTTATTAAAGAAAGTCCTGAAAACAATTTATAAACTAAAATCATGCCTTTTGTAAAACTACATTGAAAACTAATTGGAGATTTCACAGAATATTTTATACCTTGGAAAGTAGTATTTTTAAGGATCTCAGGAAAAACAATGAGATGCAATCTTAGTTTTTAAATTCTCAAGCTTTGGATATGACAAAAAATTAACAGTGACATTAGTTTTCAAGGAACTGAGACACATTATTTATAGTTGCTTCCCCGCCCCAGGGGAAAGCAATGAAATCTTGCACGTCAAGTAAGAGTATTATAACTTTAAATGCTCACTCAAAACAGTATTTACTGAGCACTTATTGCTGTTGTTGTGTTCCACTGAGCTGATTGCAACTCACAGGGACCCTGTAGGACAGAACTGCCCCAGCAGGTTTCCTAGGCTATAATCTTTACAGGAGTAGACTGCTGGGTCTTTCTCCCTCAGAGCCGCTGGTGGGTTTGAGCTGATACCTTTTCAGTTATCAGCTAAGCGCTTAACCACTGCACCACCAGGACTCCTTACTGAGCACTTACTATGTAGAAAACAGAAGGCAAAATAAAGTGCTATAAATACTGTCTTAGCACATTAGGTAAAACTCAGTAATTTGTTAAAAAATTTTAGTATAATAGCTTTAGGCACTGTTAGGCAGCAATCAGTATGTAACCTTAAACCTATCGTTATATTCACCTTAAAGCCTGTTCTTCCTCTGATAGCCATTTCTTTATAGTAACGATATAGTAACGAACAGCTAGGACTCTGCTGTTATCCTCATCTCCTCCTCCCTCACCTTGTACATCTAATCAGCCACCAAATGTTACCAACTCTTCCACAGCCCATTTCCTCTAGCTTCTCTGCCCTTGCTACTCCCTCCTCATCTCTGCCCTATACCTGTGGTCTCCCAGGGGAGGGGCACGAAACAGTCTGCTGACATGCAGGAATTAGAATATCTATACAATATTTACTTTTTTATCTTTAAAAGAAAGAAAATAAGATTTATTACTACATAGTTCAGTTTGTGAACTGAACTACTATACATGTTGCTGTTGTTGTTGTTATGTACCGTTGAGTCGGACCTGATTCACAGAGACCCCTCCTTGGGTGTCTGAGGCTGTATCACTACGGAAGTAGATTGCCCAACCTTCCTTCCAGGAGTGGCTGGTGGGTTTGAACCGCAAGCCTTCTGATTAGCAGTCAAGTGCCTTAGGCACTATGCTATCAGAGCTCCCTACTATACATGTATAAATTAGAAATATATGAAATTCTATTAGGAATACAGATTCAAAATTTCTGACAAGAACGTGTAATAAATAAAGGTTGGAGACCACAGGCCTAGACTATCAAAATAGCATGTTACCTTGTCCTCCTGTCTCTGTAAGTCGACAGTACCACCTGGGTACGGTCCTTAAATATAAAACTGGTCATGCCCTTTAAATGACAAAAGATCTTTGCTTGGCTCTTCAATTCTCTGAGCAAGGCTGATAAGGTCCCTTATGAAATACTGGCCTTTTTACCTTTGTACCTTCAATGCCTTCTACTACTTGCCATTCATCCATTTATTTCAGACACACAATTATTTACTGTTGTCTACACACCAGGCCTTTCACAGATGAATGCATGTATATAGGCTATTCCTCCTGCACAGGTGGCAAGATACAGTATGATGTTCTACAGAAGATCTTTGTTGGACTACACAGAATTTAAGAAAGTTACTTTATTTTTCTAAGCCTCAGCTTCCCCATCTGTAAAATTACAACAGTATCATAGGATTGTGGCACAATTACACGAAATAACATATTTAGTACTCATAACAATTCTGTGAGGCAGGTGCCACTATTATCTTTAACATGCAGATGAGGAAACTAAGAAAGGCTGAGTACCTTGTCCAAGTACACATAATTAGTAAGTAGCAGAACAGGGATACAAACCCAGGGCTATCTGAAAGTCAGAGTTCAATACCCTTATGCTCCCACTATGCTCAATAAATTGTGATCTATCTCAACTTTAGTGTCCTCATTAGCAATATAAGGAGGTGAGACTAGATGATCAAGTTCCTTCCACTCTAACATTCATGCTTCTCATTAAAGACTTATAAGGAGCTCTGGTGGGCAGTGCCTAACGCATTTGACTGCTCAGCAGAAGGCTGGCGGTTCAAACCCACCAGCAGTTCCATGGAAGGACGATGGAGCAATCTACTTCTGTAAAGATTTACCGCATCAGAAACCCAGTGTGGGCGCTGAGTCAGAATTGACTCAAAGGCAGTGAGTAATGGCATAGAAGACTTGTTGGAGATTATCAGGTTCTAGACTGATTCTGCCCATTGTGTGGGCTGTATTATCACCAGTAGTAATCTCCAGGAAGGCATCACATGTTATGTCTACTTATTGGTATTCTTGGTCTCATGTTTATCCTTGGCATCATTTGGTGGTAGCTGGATAGTAAAGTAAGGTGGGACCATACTTTTGGTTTTACACCTACTTCAAGTCCTTATTCTCACTAGTCTTTGAATGTGGACCAGTCTTTATGGTCTCACCTAACCCAATGGGGGTTGTGATGAGTCGGAATTGACTCAGTGGCAGTGGTTTGGTTTTGGTATTAAAGGCTTATAGCTCAGCTAACAGCTTCACTGGGTCTGCCTTCTGTTAAGTGTCACAAAGGGATACAGTTTAAGCAGCATCCTCTATGCATAAGCAATTCTCAGAGGAATACAAAGGTAATGGGAAGAAAAATCCAACAGATTTCCTTTTTCACTAGCCTGGTTAACCCTCTATTATTTTCTCTCCAGTCATGATCCAAAGTTTATCCCTGTTACCAATGTGACCAACCAGGAGAAGGGGAAGGTGAGATAGTTTTTAGCAAAGTCATTTCCCTTTTCCTAATTTCATCAGGAAATTTAAACTTCAAGACTTCTTTACCACAAAAGGCTATCACTAAATTAGCATAAGCTTAGTTGGTTGCTTTGTCTTTTTTTTGTGTTGGGGGGGATATCTGGGAGGAAAAGTAAAACTCTTCCTGAATGTTCAAAAGCCTAGCACATACAATTTAACAACCCAAGGAAAAAGACAGTACCTCTGGTAGCATAGTGTCTAAGGCACTTGACTGCTAACCAGAAGGCTGGTGGTTCAAACCCACCAGCCACTTTTCAGAAGGAAGATTGGGCAATCTACTTCCATAGTGATACTGCTTCGGAAATCCAAGGAAGGGTCGCTATGAGTCGGGTCCGACTCACTGGCACATAACAACAACAACAACAAGGAAAAGACATTCCCTTCAATATAGCTGAAAAAAATGTAGCCTTTTAGGACACACCACGAAAGGTCATGAAGAAATACCAAAAATAAATCTCCACTGAGCACTACAATGATTAGGTACTAAGCAAGGAGCGGAGAAAGCAATGAGAAAAAATTATCTGTTCTTGCTGGAGTTTACCTTCTGGTAAATAACAGTAGATAAAATGAAATACATACGTAGGCATGTTCACATTCTGGATTGCTTATATTCTATACTCTGGGCTATAACATCTAGAATTGAGCTGCATACTTATCAAGATGTTTTGAGTTATGAATAACAACTCATCCACAGTGAGCTGTCATGTAACGGCCACTGGTGCAACTGTGAACATTTTCTGCAAGAGGCACCCATGTGCTGGCAGACATGGGGAATATATATAACCTTAGATATGCAAACAAACGCAACGCACTGCCGTGGAGTCAGATCTGACTCATAGCAACCCTTCCTTGGGTTTCTGAGGCATTATCACTACTGAAATAGATTGCCCCATCTTCCTTCCAAGGAGTGGCTGGTGGCTTCTGGTTAGCAGTCAAATGCCTTAGGCAATATGCCACCAGAGCTCCCTACTATCTTGGACAAGAAAAACAGGGATGAAGACCTTAGGTGACAATTCTAGAAAGAATCTGTTTTAACCAACTTCTTTGGTTTCTTTTCACAAAGATGGCAGTTCTAGAAAGGGTCAGGTTTAACTAACCCCTTTGGTGGAACAGTATCTTTATACTCTCTTCATTTTACCACCTAGAGGTTCTTCTAGGATAATAAGCATCTTAGAACCAAATGGGAAGAATCTTTTGATAGAAACAGATCCAGACTCTATAGCAGTGATTTTCAAGGTATGGTGGCTAAAAGAAGCATAGCCATCATATCTGTTTTCATAATATAAACCATTAAAAAAAAGTGCTTCAAAATGCTGGCTGATTAGGCTACCTAGAAGAGAGTGGGCTAAAGCACAGTAAGGGCAAAAGTTAAAAAAAGAAAAAAGAA
The DNA here is from genome assembly GCF_000298275.1 of Orycteropus afer afer. Lineage (NCBI taxonomy): Eukaryota > Metazoa > Chordata > Mammalia > Tubulidentata > Orycteropodidae > Orycteropus > Orycteropus afer. Next base: position 7,515,270 of record NW_006921706.1, read on the forward strand.
GAAGAAGAAAAAAAAGATTAAGAAATAAAGCCCTGGAGATAAATGCAAATTGCATTAAAATGTATGTTGAAAGGAACAGGAAGATGCCAGAAACAGTCTATTCTAAAAGTGTGCCTAGGGTCAGCCCTAGACTCTGAAAATACAAGATGAAAATCTTCCCTTTCTTCCCTGGGCTCAAGGGCTGCTCAGTCTTAACACCCCAGCAATATTAATATTTATGAGTTAAACTGAAGTTTGAGTTAAACAGGCTTACACACATCAGATTTGTGAAACTCCATCCATACAACATACATTGTTCCTATGGGAATACATAGCATAAGTTCCAAGTAACCAATTTATGAACCAATTTTTTATGACCACAACTCTTGGTAGCTGGCCTGAGTACAATGGTTCAGTTTACTTCATGATTACAATAATCAATGTTTCCACAACATCCTAAAAAACTGCAGAATTTTATCACAACTGCCTAAGTGAACTATGCCAAAGATCAACAGTAAGTGGTAGACTGAAGTTTAGATTTTGCAGCTTGCCCAATACCAGTTTGTCTATCATTAAGGAATGCTGGAAAAGCTGCTAACAGAACTAATATTTTGACATTATCATCTCTAGTATATAAATGAGTATTTTTTTTTCCTTGTATTTGGGGCATGATAATATGGAAGAATTTAGACTAACTCTTAGGGTGTATTTTGAGGATGTCAAGATGAAAGCACTTGTTCTGGATCCCTGTATTTTCCATACAGACTGCAATATGGGATTGTGGCTCTTACTAGGTTAGTAAGCCTGACAACTTCTCACATGTACAGTAGGCTGCTTTCTGTTTTTAGGTTACTGGAAAAAGCTGGTGGGGGGTAGGGAGGGGAACAACCAACAAAAAACACTAAAAGCAGTCTCTCAATAACCAGACCTTTCTCAACAAAGTGTTTTTGTTCCAGCATTGCAATCAATATGTTGTTGTTGTTGTTGTTATGTGCCATCGAGTAGGCCACGACTCATAGCGACCCCTCCTTGGGTTTCCTAGGCAGTATCACTACGGAAGTAGATTGCCCCATCTTCCTTCCGAGGAGTGGCTGGTGGGTTTGAACCGCCGGCCTTCTGGTTAGCAGTCAAGTGCCTGAGCCACTATGCTACCAGAGCAATCAATATAGCCAAGGAAAAAAAACAACATGCTAATCAACTAAAATGATCCTATAGGTCTCATGATTCTTGAAGAACAGATGTTAGAAATAGGCAGAAATACTGTTAGCAAAGGCGGCAAAAAGATAAGTATGTAACAGATGAGTACCAGAAAAATGATGAGTCACCAGCACATCCCTGTTAGAGCATCTGTGCTCAGCCCTTTCCCTCCTGGGCATGCTGTCTAGGCTTGTAAAGAGGTTTGAACTAGCTACTCTACCACAGAACTAATTTCTTTCCTACAGTAACTGCAGAACATGTATGTATTTCAGATCTCTTCTAGTTGACTCTAAAATTGCAGTATTCATTCTGTCTTCACAGTTATTGATCAAATTTGTTAGAAAGCTATACCTTCCAGTCTTTTTTTTCCCCTTACTGAAAATAATAAAGAAACCAAAGGTTAATTGATGTTCCATTGTGGAAAAATGCAAATTATAAGATGGGATTAGTACCTTAAAAAAAAGATTTTGGACTTCATAGTAAAGGAGCTCTGGTAGTGCAGCGGTTAAAGCATTCAGCTGCAAACCAAAAGGTGAGTGGTACGAACCTACCAGCTGCTCTGCGGGACACAGACGAAACAGCTTCCACAAAGGTTTACAGCCTTGGAAACCCTATGTGGTGGTTCCACTCTGTTCTACAGGATCACTATGAGTCAGAATTGATTCAATGACAGTGGGGTTTATAGAGAAGTAATGAATCAGAGACTGTTCTATAGTTTGCATGACATAGCATAAATAAATTTCAGAAATTATAAAACTGATAAACCTCACCTTTGTTCCTTTAGTATTTGAACATACTTGCCTAACAGTATCTTATCTGTTTACATGCCTAGTATTCCCTATTAGACCATAAATTCGTTAAGGGCAGATATGTCTTATCTATTTCTCCACTCTCTAGTGGAGAATACCTGGTATAGCATCTTTCATAGAGTAGATGCTCAACAAATGTTTCTTGAATGAACTAGGAATATAAACTCTGTTGAAATACATAAACATCCATTCCTGATCCTAAAATATAAATGTTTGTTTACAAATATAACAATTATACATATACACATATATAAAATGATAGATTTATTTTAATTTTCTTTTCACAAAGATAGCAATTGATTTTATATGTCTGAAAACAAGAAACTTCACACTGTAACAGAAAGCCACTCATATCTTCATGCAACAGTAACATCAACTTAATTTCAATCACAAAATAACGACCTTAAGTTATCTATGGTACATATATTAAGAAACTGGTATCATGAAGCTTTAATTCCCTAACTGAGCTAAATGGCAATCTTGTAAAACACAGAGCAATGTTGTAAGTGATTCTGAGATCTATCTCCATGATTTCTGAAGATTTTTTTTTTTTAAATCATACCTATTACCATTATTGAGTGTTTATGCACTAAAGGCTGTGATAAGCACTGCTACATTATCTCATTTAATTCCAATAATGATATCAGTGGTAGTGTTATCACACTATTTTACTGAAAAATACTTTTTAACTGTAAGGAAAAAAACACTATTGGTCTTAGAGATGATCCTGCCCAATGTTCTGCTTTTACATATTTGTAATAAACAAAATCCCAAGAGAAAGAAAAGACAAGACATTTGTGTTAGGCAGGCAGCTGTCTGATAAAGAAAAATAAAAAGGCATAGCAGAAAATTTACATACAAAGGCACAGTCTTAGGGAAAGGTCTAATCTGTCCAAGAAAAAGTCAGAATTCAGGTTATTAGATAATTGGCAGAAATTAGGCCAGAGTCTGAGGTTTTGGCTAAGTTGCGGAAGAAAAGTAAATAATTTGTAGTTTTTCCTGGAGGCTCTGGATAGCTAACAGGTGATAATGGTGATGATAATGATAGCAGCTGCTACCATTTATTGATTCTCTAAGAGTGAATATAGTCTTTATAACAAAAAATTTAAAGTCCATTCCTTTGTGGTCTCAAAAGCTGGTGTTGCTCTTAACTTCTCTGTTACAATGTCTCCTGCAAACAACCTTAGCAAGGAGTAACATGAATATACTTTCTCATAATAAAATAGATAGCAAACCTTTAGCAAAAAGAGATACTAAAGAATACATATGAGTTTAAACTTATGACCTGTCTGAGGACCTCTACCTAGTGACAGAAACCACTAATTCAGCTACCTCTCAGATCTGTTCACTAGGAACCTGTGCAGATATCTCACAATCAGCCAAGCAAAATGAAACTCATCGATCCCAGTATATCCCCTTTTTGGCTCAGCATCTCTAATATTATTCTTTCTGTTAAGCTTAAAAGGAGAAACTAAAAATCCAGAATAAATGATGGCCTAACCTAACTACATTTTTTATTTTTCATTTGAATCAAACTGCAAATGCTCATAAGTAGCAAAAGTGGCCAACCTGAACCGTACTTATTCTTTCTACTGGTATAACAAAATGTATGCGTTTTGGAATCAATCACAGACTTGTTTTGCCACTTCTGTTTAGCCTAAAACAAGCTGTTACTATTACTTAACATTTCCACTTACCTTAAAAACAAACAAGCCAAAGACTCTTACTAGAAAGTGTTTTCTTATTTGTGCTATTGTGAAACATCCACAGTAAAATCACTATGGATGTGAGGAAGTGATTAAAGGTGTTTGCTTCTGTAGGGTGGTTCAGTGAAATCAAAGTTCTCAAGTTTGACGTTCTCAGAAATGGGACTTACCACTTGAGGCAAAGAGATGCCCTAAGGTGCTGCTTTTAATATATCCCTAATGGAGGAAGGAGGTCCACACGCCTTCACTAATGAAAGGGTGACAAGAAGGAGGAGGACCTGCTGAGGTCTACCCACAGAAATAAAAGCAGAGGACAATGACCCAAGTAGCTTCCATTTTCTATTTAAGAGAGTCAGGCACTAAGGATAGCTGAAAGAAGCCTGACACTGAAGAACACAAACCATACAATTCCATTTATATAAAATCCAAGAATAAGGAAAAACTAAATTATAGTGATGGAAGTCAGAATAGTGGTTATTTGCAGGTGGAGAGGGGAAGGGTAGTGTTTGGGAAGAGGTCCCAGGGAGCTTGCTATGATGTTAAAAATATTGTATCATCTGGATCTAGGTAATAGTTACATGAGTGCATATATATGTGAAAATTCACTGAGCTGAGCATTTAAGATCTGGGCATTTTATATATGGTATTACTTGAGTAAAACAAATTAAAGTGGGGAGCCAAATCAGGACAAGGACCTTAAAAATCCTGTAAGATTTTGTATACTTTAACTTTTCTATGTTTTAAAATTTCTGTTGCCTACCATCTATGACTATGGTGAGAAGCAGTAAATGTGTTAAAAATACGTTTATGTTTCTTTGAAAGTAGCGAGGAAGGTGCACGCTGGATGCTGGACACTATGTTGTTACCCTCTATGGTTAAGTCTGAGGGGGTCAGAAATTCAAAGAACAGAGTGAATGGTGTTAGCCAAGCCTGACACAAAGATAAGAAAACACAAAGACATAGTATGGGTCTGACAGGCAATAAGAAATTGCAGAGGTTCTCCCCTCCTACTGGTTTACTTAATAATTCTCAACAAACCATAATAAAATCCTCATGTCTTACAGGATTCATTACTAAACTTTATCTACTTGGTTAAAAATACACTCAATCTTCTAACAGAGTTTTCTGAAATTATCTACTCCAGAATCATTCTGATTACAAAATCTAACTTTAGATATGTGAAATATAAACTCTACCATGATCATCATTAGCTCTGGACAATACCAAGGAAAGTACCTATGTATTATATGATATGAAGTTGTACACACTCCATTTTATAACTTTTATTAGCTGTTAGAACTATGCGCTGTGTTTCTCTGACACATTTATGGAAGATGTTTGTGAGAGTCACAAAGAAGAGGGTATGTGAGACCAATGAATAAACAAACCTAGATTAACCAATCTTTTACAATCCCACCATTCAACAAAAGGGAAAAAATGATATAATGGTTTAAGACAAAAAATGTATAATGGGCAAGATCTTACAAAAAGCCATCTAAATAAGAGGATGATTTCATTCTCACCTTTATCACGATCATACAGTAAATCTTCTGTTGAGCAAGGGCTGCCATCTTGGGATTCCGGGGGACAAAAGGGGGAAACACAGGGTGAGTGACTGCTGCAGCTACTGCTGCGCTCCTGGACAGAGGGAGTCTGAGTGTCAATGCTGCGAGTACTGCTGCTCCGATAGTGAGCAGGGAGAGGGGCTCTTCGACCATCAGGGATGTCCAAAGGCTGCAAGAGGAACACCATCAAACATGCAAATGACAGTACATACATTCTACTCATATCAAAAGTACACAGCATTTCCTCTCATTTTTGTTTGCTCATTCCTTCCTATTTTAAGTTTTTTAGAACTAAGAACCATGTTTTTTATTTCCTTTTGCAAACTACCTAAAATTTCTAATAAAGAGGTTTATTGTATTAGCACTCAATGGAGGATATTAAAATCACTCAGAACAATTCTACTAATCTGGTATCCAACTTAGTAGAACTACTCACTTTTGCTTAGTTCCGAAACATTATTCTGAGTGGCAAAAATAAGAAATAAAAGGAAACTATAGTCGTGAGACCGTCTTATCTTGAAATTAGAAGGACTTTAGAGTCTTCATGTTACATAAGGAATCTCCTGGCCACATGGCTAATGAAGTGGCAGCAGAGCTCCTGCTGCGGTGGCTTTTCTTCTAATGGACTATTCTGCATTTTCTTCATTTGGATATGAACAAAGAGACCAAATAAAATTCTATACATTAAAATATTTCTCAAATAATTTAAAATCTTTGTTATTGTACAGGTAAGACTGCAATGCTGGGAAAAGAACATTCTCTTAGTTTATGTACAACTCATTGTAACTATTAAATGTGTCTTTTGCTCTTATTCTGAGCTCTGTCACCCAAAGTTCTCAGAAACACTGTCAAAGGAAAATGTAGGAAGATAAAATTAGGAAAGATTTAAAATGTGTAATTTTTTCTATAAGGATCAAACAAGTTAAGGTTAAAACCTTTAACTTCTTAAGCCAAAATTTCATTCATTTATGCAATGCTACTAACTCAAAACAATACCAACTTCACAACCTGACAATTACTAATGTGCTATAAAGAACATATTCAATTATTTCAATTAATTTTGTAAACAAATTTTAAAAAGTAAAACTTTCCAATTTAGAAAAGAAACAAACAAAAAAATATTAATTTACTTGGTCTTACAGAAAATAGTACTTTCATAGAAGTGTCAGTATCATTAGCCAGTAAAACAAAACAAAACAAAAAAACTCACTGCCATAGAGTCGATTCGACTCATAGCAACCCTCCTTGGGTTTCCAAGGTGGTATCTCTACAGAAGTAGATTGCCCAATCTTCCTTCCAATGAGTGGCTGGTGGATTTGAACTGGTTAGCAGTCAAATGCCTTAGGCACTAGCCACCAGAGCTCTCAATTAGTCAAGAATAATGTATCAATTTGTAGCTTAAAAAGAGTTTAAGAATTTGAGTAGTCTTCCACTCATGTTCTATTTGATAAACACAATCTCGATATATTCTCATTTCTTAAACTATAACTTGGTAATGCATACTAATTTCCTTCACCAATTTATATTTTGTCGGGCAGCAGGAGAATTAGAAGAACCAAACAGGTGTGAATAATCTATATATTTCAATGAAATAGAAATGGGATATGTAGCATAGTGCCTAAGGCACTTGACTGCTCACCAGAAGGCTGGCGGTTCAAACCCACCAGCCACTCCTCGGAAGGAAGGTTGGGCAATC
>NW_006921706.1:7522321-7547433 GCF_000298275.1 Orycteropus afer afer
CTACTTCCGTAGTGATACTGCCTCGGAAACCCAAGGAGGGGTCGCTATGAGTCGGGGCTGACTCGACGGCAAACAACAACAACAAAGGCTTGGAAAGAGTTTATCTACTATTACCAACACTGATATACTTATAACTGGACAATTTCCCTTTTTTAGCTACTGAAAGATTCACTAACGGTGATACTATGATTTATCATGACTTTTAAGTATACCTCCTCATATATCTATTTAATATTTTAGTTATGAAGTTGTAAGTTACTTTAAAATAATTATAAAATTAGAACATGTCTTATTTAAAAGTAGAACTATTAAGTATTTTTATATTTTAGTATAGTTTCTCTTTGAAATACTTCAGAAATCAACAAATACATGAATGGCTACATTATCCTCCAAAAATCAGAACAATTTTACTTCCTGACATTACTGTCCTTAAACTCTACTTGATGTATAAAGGAAACAAATTAAAGGTAATAGCTAAGAGAAGGTGTAACTTCCAACTCCCAAAAGGTTCCTTTATAGCACAGTAGATAAAAAAAGAAATGTAACATGAAATGTATAGGCAGAGTATAATGGCATAATCTTTTGGGACTGTAATTTTGGCCACATATGTTGAAATTTAAAATGTACAAATATTTTGACTCAGCAACTTCACTGCCAGAAATTTATGTGCAAGAATACACAGTGTTTTCTAAAGCACTGTTTATGATGATGAAACTGGAAGCAATCTGAATGTCTATCAACAGGAGACTTGTAAAATAAATTATGGTACATTCATTCATACAATGATTTAATCTTTTCTAGTACACACAACAACAACAGTACACACATTAAGTATCTAGATGGATATACAAAAAACTGAATAATGCCTAAAAATGCTGAGTATAGGTAGGAAGCAATAAGTTTTTTATTTTATAAATACAAAATTGATCTCTAACAATTATGAAACTTTAAAACAGTTTTATAAGCTACACATTAGCTGAAGGAAGCAAAAAGACATTTGATATAAATTAAATCATATTTTATTTCTAAAGAAGTATCAGAGAAATAATTAAGCTAAAGGTTATAACTGATGGTTTCTCTTGTGGAGTATACCTTTAAAAATGTGGTCAAATATAGATTCACATGCAGTGGTGTCCAGATTTCTTTTCTGGGACATAAGTAATCTACAAAGCAGTTTTGATTAATTCATAATGGATCAAAGAGTTAAATATAAGAGATAAAACTGTAAAACTTTTAGAAGAAAGCATATGAAGGAGTAAATCTTAATGACTATGGATTAGGCAATGATTTCTCAGATATGACACTAAAAGTATAAACAGCAAAAGAAAAAATAAATAAAAATGTATTTCAAAGGATACCATCAAGAAAGTTAAAAAACAACTCACAAAATGGGAGCTACCTTAAAATCATATCTGATAAAAGATTTGTATCTAAAAAATACAAATGACTTAAATGTGCTAAAGGATCAGAACAGAGATTTCTCCAAGAATATATACAAATGGTCATCAGTTAAGCATAAAAAAAGATGTTCAGCATCATTAGCCATCAGGGAAATGCAAATCAACACCATGAGATGCCACTGACCATCCACTAGGATGGCTACAATAAAAAAGACAGATAATTACTATAGTATTTGAACTGTATCTCAATAAAAAAAATAAAACCAAAACAACCCACTTGCCATCAAGTTGACTCCAACTTACAGTGACCCCCTAGGACAGTAAAACTGTCCCATAGGGTTGTAAGATCGTAATCTTTACGAAAGCCACTGCCACTTCTTTCTCCCCGGAGCAGCTAGCAGGTTCAAAACACTACCTTTTTGGGGACCAGGTTTGCTGGTCCGATAGAGCCTGGTGGAACCACTAAGACTATGGCCCCTAGCTGCCCTTCAGGTCTAGAATTGAACCCACACCTGTGGTTTCCAGCCAAACAAAATACAGGCATATGAGTTGAACATTTACCTCAAGTAGATACACTCCTTGGAGAGAACAATCATGGGAGAAAGAAGGGCTGCTTATGCACAGGGAGACAGCTCAGGGGGCAGGAGTGTATGGAGGGATGGACACTGGGAAGAGGTAACTATGGGGAGGAAGTGGGAGGGGAGCTGTTGCACTGTGGTAAACTGTGGTCAATGACATGAGACAAAGTATATGTGAACTGTTGTATGGAAAGTGAATTTGCTGTGTAAATCTTCACCCAAATCACACACACACACACACACACACACACAAAAAGCTACCTTTTGATTAGCAGCTGAGTGCTTAACCATTGTCACCAGAACTCATTTTATCTCAATAAAGCTATTACCAAAAGTTATGTGTGAGTCAGTTCACAGTGTTAAAGGAAAAATAAAGTTTTTGAAAGTCCCCTGTAACCTTACCTTAGACACTTCTTCCTTCCCATTATTTTCTTTAATGAATACCTTTTCTAATTCAGGACTTATTCCTTCTACATTGCAGGGCACACGTGAAACAGATGATTTTGGCACTGATACATTTGACAGTGGCATAGGGACTGATCTTGATCCAGTAGCCTAGAAGACAGAAGAAAAGACAGTGTCAAATTATTTGTGGTCAGAGAAATCAAGAACTAAAGAGCAGGGTAAATCTTCACATCTAAACTTAATGAACAGTTATTTTTGATATTTCTAGTACAGTATCAATTCAGATACACATCCAGAAAGTTAGGTGCTAAAGCAAGGAGGTAAGGCAAAAACTCCAAATAAACAAATGAAAAAAATTTGTTGCCATCGAGCTGATTTCAACAACATATGACTGTATCTTATACTGAACAAATGAAGCTGACATGACTGGTTGAGACATTATTTCCCAAACTAAGTGCTACCCTACTGTTACATGTGAATTATTGCCTATTCATGTCCTTTTTCTCTTATTGGTGCTCAAGAGGACTTGCATTACAGTTTTAACTCTGTAATAAATCTTTTGTTTCTTTTAGAATCAAGCATTTAGTACCTTTATGGTATTAAATTTCGTATGTAAGTATCTTAAACCTATAGTGATTTTGTGTGTGTGTATATGAAATGGGGAAGAGGTCTTAGTATTTTTTCCAACATAGCAATCCAACTGCTCTAACAGTATTTATTATAAATTTATCACTGAGCTGTGACCTTTTATTTTCTATACCAGAGCTACATGATAATTGCTGTAATTTTATATATATCTTAATATCTTGTAGGGAAAGTCTTTTCAAATTTTCAATTAATTGGCATTGCTTTGTCCATATGCACTATGGAAACAATCATTCAAATAATAACAATAAAAGTCCTTTTGAATTTCCACTAGAACTCAAAACGATTTGTACATTAATTTGGGATAAACTGGTATTTTAAAAATACTGAGTCTTCCCATTGATGAATATGATAAGGCTTTCTATTTATGTCTCTATTTTCTATCTCATATCCTCAATAAAGCCTTAAAGTTTGCACATTTAAGTTTAAATCTAGGCATTTTGCATTTTTTAAATTATATTTTCTAATTTGTTATTGATAATATAAAAGAGAAAACAGATTTCTGTATGTCTGTAGTTTATTAACTCATTAAATTCTTAGTCCTCCTCCCTTTTTATTATGGAAAAATCCAAACTTAATTATTTAAGTGTATGTCTTTTTTTAATGTCAAGTTGATGGATCTAGTATAAGTGCACTGAATAAAGAATAGCATAAAGTACGCAAATGGGCACATGATGCACCTTCAACAATGGTAAACACTGGCCAATTTTGTTTCATCTTTTTTTGTTGCTGTTTTTGGAGTATTTCAGATTTTGTCCACAAATACTTCAGTATGTACAGATAGGACCTCTGGTGACGCAGTACCTAAGGCATCTGACTGTAAACCAGAAGGCTGGCAGTTCAAACCCACCAGCCACTCCTTGGAAGAAAGACTGGACTATCTACTTCTGTAGAGATATTGCCATGAAGGAGGGGTCGCTGTAAGTCGGATCCAACTCAATGGCAGCAAGTTTGGCTTTTGGTTTTGACAGACAGACAGACTGGTGCCACTGAGCTAACTCTGAACCATGGTGACCTTATTACACATAACAGAAAGAAACATTTCCTGGTTCTGCATCATCCTCACAATTGGCAGCACACTTGAGCCCATAGTCCATTGTAGCTATTGTTTCAATTTCTCTCTCTGAGGGTCTTGTTCTCACTAGCACTGCACTACACTAAAAGTGATGTCTTCTACTGAATGATCCCTCTGGATGACGTGTCCAAAGCAAGTGAGTTGGACAATGTTCTCTTCTGATCTATAAAGTTTCCATTAGTTAATTTTTTAAAGTAGATAGCCAGGCCTTTCTACTAGTCTGCCTTAGGAACTTTCACTGAAACCTGTCCACCATGTGACCCTGCTGGTATTTAAATACTGGTGGCACAGCTTCCAGAATCCAGCATTACGTAAGCCACCACAGCATGACAAACTGACAGATGAGCCATGGTAAGCATGTGCAGCTAACTAGATAATTATTATTAAGCATAATCACAATAATGAAAAAATTAATCTAAATTGAGAATAAGTGTATGTCCTTTTTTTAAGGTTGAGTTGATGAATCTAGTGTAAGTACACTGAACTCCTAGAGGAAAAGTGTTTATAATAAATATGAGTAATATGTTACTTCTACTAGATAAAGAAAAAAGGAAAGGCATATGAATTTTCACTTGAAATGTTTGAGGTTTGCCAATCGCCTATTTCTTTTACAGCTTTACTGAGGTATAATTTGCATATAATACAATCCTCTCTTTTTCAGGAAGCAGTTCACAGAGCTTTGTTAAACACAGTCATGCAATTATCAGTACAATCAAGTTTTAGAACCTTTTGCTACCCCAAAATATTACCCCAAGATTGAAGTTTTCAGAGATTTCATTTTACTTGGATCCACAATCAATACCTATGAAAGCAGCAGTCAAGAAATCAGACGACATATTGCACTGGGCAAAACTGCTGCAAAAGATCTCTTTAAAGTGTTGGAGAGCAAAGATGTCACTTTGAAGGCTAACCCAAGCCATGGTATTTTCAATCCCCTCATATGCACGTGAAAGCTGGACAATGAGGAAGACTGAAGAAGAGCTGATGCCTTTGAATTGTAGTACTGGCAAAGAATACTGAAAACACCATTGACTGGCAGAAGAACAAACAAATCGTAGGCAGAATGTTCCTTAGAAGCAAGAATGGTGAGACTTCATCCCACCTACTTTGGTCATGTTGTGGAGAAGGATATTATACTTAGTAAAGTAAAGGGTCAGTGAAAAAGGGGAAGTCCCTCAACAAGATGGACTGACAAAGTGGCTAAATGATGGGTTCAAGTATAGCACAGATTATAAGGATGGTGCTGGACCAGGCAGTGTATCATTCTGTTGTATATAGGGTTGCTATGTGTCAGAGCCTACTAAACAGCACCTAACAACAACATTATCCCAAAAAGTTTCCTAGGTCCTCTTTAAAGTCAATCCCTTGCCCTGTTACTTTCTGCCCTCTATAATGCCATTTTTAGAATTTAATATAATGACTCATACTTATGTAGCCTTTTGTTCTTGGCTTCTTTGACTTAGCATGATGCTTTTGGGATTCAACTATGTTGTGTGTAGTTAAAAATTAGATTAAAATTTTTGACATTGTAATAATGCTTAAAAATAATTATTGATTAGTAATACACATTTACCACCATCCATCAGTTTGTCATACTGTGTGGTCTATGATACTGTGATTTTGGAAGCTATGTCACTTATATTTAAATACCAGCAGGGTCAACCATGGTGGATAGGTAAATAGTATTCCACTGCATGGATACATCAAATTATGTTTCACCATTCACCAGTCAACGCATATTTGTTTTTTTTGTTTTTTTTTCCCATGGAGACTCATGTACAAGTCTTTGTTGTAGATGTATGGTTCATGTATCTTGGATAGATATAAAAGAGTGGAATTTCTAGGTTGTATGGTAAGTGTTGGAGACCCTGGGTGGCACAAATGGTTAATAGGCTCAGCTGCTAACTGAAAGGCCGGTGGGATGAATTCATCCACAGGTGGCTTGGAAAAAAGGCCTGGTGATTTACTTCTGGAAGATCACAGACAGTGAAAATCCTGTGGAATGCAGTCTGACTCTGGCACACATAGGACAGCCATTAGAACAGAACTGACAGCAACTGAATTGGTTTAACTTTTTAAGAAAATGCCAAACTGCTTTCCAAAGTGGCTGTATTCTAATTGTTTATAACCTCATGAACATTTGGCATTGTTAATATTTTTAATAAGTGAGTTCATTCATTTTGATTTTCTAAATATACAATATCATATGCAAATAGTGATACCAATTATTTCTTTTCCTTACTGCCTTCTCTGTTGTTGTTGTTGTGTGCCGTCGAGTCGGCCCCGACTCATAGTGACCCCTCCTTGGGTTGCCCAGGCAGTATCACTATGGAAGTAGATTGCCCAACCTTCCTTCCGAAGAGTGACTGGTGGGTTTGAACCCCCAGCCTCCTGGTTAGCAGTCAAGTGCCTTAGGCACTATGCTACCAGAGCTCCCACTGCCTTCTCTAGAAACCTCTAAACTAGTAGCAAATACTATCAATAATTACATACATCTGTGATTTATTCTTTAACAGTAACGCTCCAATATTTATTGTTAGGGTCTACTACATTTGCAGTTAGTAACATTAGAAAGTGTCCTATTTTTTAGTTCAGTAAGTTTTGTGGGTTTTTTTTTGTGAAACGACAACGCGATATTGAGTTTTATTCCTATTCAGTATCTAAGAAATCAAATAATTTTTTTTTCTACTTTGACTTTCGGATGCAGTGCACTAAATTGATACACTTCCTAACTAGATATTGAAAAGGGAAAACAGAAGAATTGATGCATTCAAACTGTGGTGTTGGTAAGGAATACTGGATATGTTATGGACTGCCAAAAGAACAAAGAAATTGGTCTTAGAAGAAATACAAGAGGAACACTCCTTAAAACAGAGGATGACGAAACTTCAACCCGCTTACTTTGGACGTGTCATCAGGAAAGATCAATTGCTAGAAAAGGACATTATGGTTGCCCACAAAAAACAAGGGGAATCCTCAATAAGATGGGGTTGACACAATAACTGCAAAAATGGATTCAAGCATACCAACACTTAAGAAGATGGCACAGTACTGGGTGATATTTCATTTTGTTATACATAAAGTCACCATGAGTCAGAGCTGACTCGACGGCAACTAACAAGAATGTTGAATCATCCTTCCATTTGTTTTGATACACTGCTTGGGTTTCTTTTTCTTTTTTTTTTTGGTTTATAAGAGAGCAAGCCTTTTATGAAACATTGCACAAGGCTATACAGTGGGACAGCAAATTAGGTGTATAGGATACTAGCTGGACTGCTCTGCTTGGGTTTCTTTTGCTCTACTATTATATTTGATTTGTTAAGATTTATATCAACATTCATAAGTGAATTTGGTCTAGAGCTGCATTTCCCAAATTTTGTTTCACAGAATATGTTAGCTCACATTTCTTGGAGGAAAAAAAGCCTCTAATCCTCACATTTCTTCATATGTAAAATATAGGGAAAATTACAGAGATAGATTGATTAAGCAACTGTGGAAAAAAAATTAAATGATAAGACCCACAGCTGCTTAGTAAGTAAATGAGCTGGAATTTCAGCACAGGTCAGTATCATTATCTAGGATAGATATATTGTTATTTTTATCAAGTGAGAAGATTAAGCATATAGTTTAAAATAAAACATAACTAAAAAATTTAAGAAATAGCAGTAATTTAGTAGAGCTAGCTTTTATATTATTAAATTATTATTTTTAATAATAAAATAATGTATTCTTTCCTTATGAGGAACTAAAAGCAATTATTCAATCTGGACAAGATTTAGCCTACCTGAGTGTGACTGATTGCTATATGGTTGCCATGGAGAGGTGACTGACGATCTTTCTCCTTACTGTGACGGCTACTCTGCTTACTGCGTTGTAGTTGCTGCCTCAGTTTGGCAATCTGCTTGGCAGGGAAAAGGGAAAGCAAGAAGAGAATAAAAGTGAATACCAATCTCTAAGTATGCATTTCTTTAAGTTTTAGGTATTGGTACATGAATTATTTTTCTCAAAGGGTTCAAAAAGAGATAATATTTCACCACAATGATTTATTCTTCTAAATTTTTATGATTAAGACTATTGAAAACAAGAAATAAATATATTCTACAAATGTTTCTCTTCTGTAATTTGCAAATGATGGTAAATATGTAGACTAAAGTTCTCCAAGTTACTTCAGATTTTACCTTTGTAACCGCAGAAATACCTTCATTTATTAAAATCATCTTTAAGGTGAAAAACTATTATTTCACCTGCCTGTTGAATGTCTTGGGAACTCTGGTAGTGTAGTGTCTAAGGCACTGGACTGCTAACCAGAGAGCTGGCGGTTCAAACCCACCAGCCACTCCTCGTAAGGAAGATGGGGCAATCTACTTCCGTAGTGATACTGCCTTGGAAATCCAAGAAGGAGTCGCTATAAGTCAGGTCCAACTCGACGGCACATAACATCAACAACAATTGATGTCTTAATACAGGAGCTAAATCAGTTTCTAAGATCTTGTTTTATATACACAAAATGGATCTAGTCTAAACTATTTAAAATTCCAAATCCGACATTGGTGAAAATCAAAGCTATTTAGTATTATTAGTACCTTACCAGCACTTAATATCTTAGTAAGGAGCCCTGGTGGTACAGTGGCTAAAGCACTTGGCTGTTAACCAAAAGTTCAGTGGTTTGAGCCCACCAGTGTTCTGTGGGAGAAAGATAAGGTCGTCTGCTTCTGTAAAGATTTACAGCCTTAGGAATCCTATGGGGGCAGTTCTACTCTGTCCTGCAGGGTAGCTGTGAGTAGCAATGAATGCTGGCAGTAGGTGGTATATATCACTATATAGCCACACAACTTAAAAAAAAAAGTCATTACTACAATATGCCTTTCAGTTCATTTTTCACCTATATATTTTAGGTAATGTTTAATCTACTCAGTTTTACTAGGAATAAAAAATTCCTGAGCAGTTTGAAGAGAACCATTAGCAATTCTGTGGAAGTCATTTAATATTGGTAATATTTTCTTTTGTAGAAAAGATGACAACAGTCAATTAGCAATTGTTCTTTGAACACCTATGGTGAACCTAGTTTATGTTATCTAATAGCCAAGATGTACATACACAATAAAGTCAGTGGAAAATATACTGATTTCCTCAGACACAGCAAAATGCAATGTATTATGATATTATCTAAATACTTACCTTGAATAACCATGGTGACAAATAATTACTATGAAAGCCTACAAAAGCTCAAGGGGAAAAGTATATAAAGCTGTTAGGAAAACTTTTGTTTTTACCTGTGACAAACAACAAAAGACAAAAATCATGGAAGAATAAAAACACTCAAACAAATAATATATATTCTTTCTTTTAATATATATTCTTTCCCTGATATTATGAAGCTCTGGTGGAGCAGCAGGTGAGGCATTTGACTGCTAAGCAGAGGATCAGCAGTTCAAACCCACCAGCTGCTATGCAGGAGGAAGACAGGGCAATCTACTTCCATAAAGATTTACAGCCTTAGAAACCCTATGGGGGTCACTGTGAGTCAGAATCGACTGAATGGCAGTAGACAGGTTTTTATATTAAAATCTTTACAAACTTTGAGTGTTTAAAAGTTCTTGTAACTTATAGGCTTCTAAACACAATGTCCTTGCAAAAGATGTACAAGTAAAATTATCTTTGTTATTATTTGGGTTCCTTGCTCTCTGTTAAAATGGTATCATTTTCTTCTAGAACATTAATTTTCATGAGAAAATGAATCAAAATTAGTAAGTTATCACCACGTTATTCCTGTGATAAAAAATAAACAGGATTTCAAATTGCACAAGTCATTCAATTGTTGTTATGTGCCTTCGAGTCGGACCCAATTCATAGCAACCCCTCCTTGGGTTTCTGAGGCAGTATCACTATGGAAGTAGATTGCCCAGCCTTCCTTCCAAGGAATGGCTGGTGGGTTTGAATCACCAGTCTTCTAGTAGGTAGTCAAGTGCCTTAGGCACTACGCTACCAGAGCTCCTATCATTCAATTAGGACAGAGGAATAAAATTAAATGTTTCTGAGTATTATGTTTTTAGCGGTGATTCAAAATGAACAAGAACACATGCATAGAAAAGCACAAAAAGCCTTGAAATTAAATAATCTTAAAAAAAAGCAAAGAAACAAAAGTAACCTTTAAATTGTTCAATCCTACTAACTCTATTTTCAAAATCTCTGGGACAAGTATGTCACACTGTAGTGGCTTGCATGCTGCTCTTAGGCTGGAAGCTATGCCACCAGTATTTCAAATACCAGCAGTGTCACCATGGTGGACAGGTTTCAACAGAGCTTCCAGACTAAGACACACTAGGAAGAAGGAAAGGGCCCTCCACTTCTCAAAGTTGTTGTTGTTGTTATGTGCCATTGAATTGGATCCAACTCATAGTGACCCCTCCTTGGGTTTCCGAGGCAGTATCACTATGGAAGTAGACTGCCCCATCTTCCTTCCGAGGAGTGGCTGGAGGGTTTGAACCGCCAGCCTCCTGGTTAGCAGTCAAGTGCCTTAGGGACTGTGCTACCAGAACTCCCAAAGTATTGGCAAGTAAAAACCTTATGAATATCAGTGAAACTCTGTCTGATATAGCGCCAGAAGATGAGCTCGACAGGTTGGAAGGCACTCAAAATATGACTGGGGAAGAGCTGCCTTCTCAAAGTAGAGTCAATCTTAAGGACTTAGATGGAGTAAAAGCTTTCAGGACCTCCGCTTTCAGGACCTCCATCTGCTGATGTGGCATGACTCAGAATGGGAAGAAACAGTTGCAAACGTCCATTAATAATCAGAACATGGAATGTATGAAGTCTGAATCTAGGAAAATCGGAAATTGTCAAAAATGAAATGGAATACAGAAAGATCAATAACCTAGGCATTAGTGAGCTGAAATGGACTGGTTTTGGTCATTTTGAATTGCACAACCTTATGATCTACTATGCCAGGAATGACAAATTGAAGAGGAATGGCATGGCACATTCACAAAGACTGTTTCAAGATCTATCCTGAAACACAACTTTGTCAGTGATAGGGTAATATCCATAAACCTATAAGGAAGACCAGTTAATACTAAGTATCATTCAAATTTATGCACTAACCACCAAAGCCAAAGACAAGGAAACTGAAGATTTTATTGATTAATCCTGGTGACTGGAATGCAAAAGTTGGAAATAAAGAAGAATCACCGGTAGTTGGAAACATGGCCTTGGTGATAGAAATGATGATGCCAGAGATCTCATGACAGAATTCTGCAAGACCCATGAGTTTCTCATTGCAAATACCTTTTTCCAATAACATAAACAGCAGCTGTACACATGGACAGATGAAATACACAGGAATCAGACTGACTATATCTGTAGAAAGAGGCAACAAAGAAGCTTGGTATCTTCAGCCAAAACAAGACCAGGAGCTGATGCGGAGAAGACCAACAATCGCTCATAGGCAGTTCAAGATGATGCTAAAGACAACTAAAACAAGTCCACGAGAGACAAAATATGACCTTGATTATATCCCACTTGAATTTAGAGACCATTTGAAGAACCGATTTGGCACAATGAGCACCAGTGACTGAAAACCAGACAAATTGTGGGATGCCATCAAGAACATCATCCATGTGGGACTGCAAAATGTTACAACCACTGTGGAAAATGGTATGGCATTTCTTTAAAAAAACTGAGAACAGAAATACCATTTGATCCAGCAATTCCATTACTAGGAATATATCCTAAAGAGGTAAGAGACAGGACAAGAACAGACATATGCACACTCATGCTCATCACAGCACAATTCACTATAGCAAAGAGACGGAAACTACCCAGATGCCCATCAACAGAAGAATGGATAACCAAATTACGGTACAGTCACACAATGGAATACTAGGTTATATTAAAGGATAATGGCAAATAAATCATCTCACAATGTGGATGAATTTGGAGGACACTATGCTGAGTGAAATGAGTCAATCGCAGAAGGACAAATATTGTATGAGCCCATTACTATAAAAAGCCAAGGAAGGGTTTACTTAGGAAAGGGAACTCTCTGTAGATTACCAGGGATGGGAGAGATGGTATGGTAAGAGTCTGTAACTAGCATGACAACACCAGGGAAAGGAAGGATTCTAAAACGTACATGTAAGGTAAAGGCAACAGAGGCAAATACTAGTATGTGCACAATACTGCATTACCACTAACACCAAACACCAGGCTACAGTATTTACACAGACATACATAGACAACTGAGAGTATCAGGTGGGGGTTGGCGAACAAGAATGTACCCTAGACCAAGGAGAGATTGAGCTGAAGATAATCTTACATAGAGTCGCAAAAATAAATAAATAAATAAAATAAAACCAAACCAAACTCACTGCCTTCGAGGTGATTCAACTCACAGTGACCCCTCCTTGGGTTTCCAAGGCAGTATCTCTATGGAAGTAGATTGCCCAATCTTCCTTCCAAGGAGTGGCTGATGGGTTTGAACTACCAGCCTTCTGGTTAGCAGTCAAACGCCTTAGGCACTGCACCACATAGATTCTAGTGACACAAAATTAGCCACACTCATTACAGAAGCAACAGAAGTCAGAGTTGGACTAACCTCTCAGAGACAACCAAACACCATGAGAGAGAGAGAGAATCACCAGACCTGCTGACTCAAGACCATACTACTGGGGGACACCAAGCTCAACTGGCACAGTATAGTACATAAAAATCTTGTTCCACAACCTACTTTGGTGAGTAGCAACAGGGGTCTTAAAAACTTTTGAGCAGCCATCTAAGATGCAACTAATGGTTTCCCCTCATCTGAAGCAAAGAAGAGTGAAGAAAATAAAAGCCATCTGGAAATAATTAGTCCAAAGGATATGATGGACACCGAGACTTCTGCAAAAGAACTAGATGGTGCCCAGCTACCAATGCCAACTACTCGAGAAGGGATCAAAACTGGAGATCCTGGATAAAGCGGGAGGAAAAATGTGGAACAAAATTCAAAAACACAAAAATGACCAGTATTACTGGTCAGATAGAGTCTGGTGGAACCCCCAAGACTATGGCCCTGGGATATCCTCCAGGCCTAGGATTGGACTCACTCCCAGGGATTGGCTCTCAGTCCAACAGTAGAAAGACTTACATGCAGAACACCCACCCCAGAGTGATGCACCCACTCCTTAGAGCAATTGGCCATGGGGCACTATTCACATGGAAGGAAAGCTGGACAGACAGGATGCATACTTAGTAAGGGCACAAGGAGGAGGTAGTCACAGGGATGGGAGGAGAAGAGTGCATTATGGTCAGGGATGGTAATCAGGGCATGAAATCAAATGTACACGAACTGTTGAATGTAAAACAAATTTTGCTCTGTGAATTTGCACCCAAAGCACAATAAAAGGAAGGAAAAAAAAAAAAAAAAAAAGATCATCATCCATAAAGAAAGCAAGGTCATAAGAAAGACAAGGGAGAAATTATCAAAATGGATGTCAGAAGAGACTCTAAAACTTGCTCTTGAACATAGAGTAGCTAAAGTAAATAGAAGAAATGGCAAGATAAAAGAGCTGAACAGAAGATTTCAAAGAGCAGCTGGAGAAGACAAAGTCAATTATCATGAAATGTGCAGAGACCTGGAGTTAGAAAATCAAAAGGTAAGAACATGCTAGGCATTTCTCAAGCTGAAAGAACTGAAGAAAAAATTCGAGCCTCAAGTTTCAATATTAAAAGATTCCATGGGCAAAATACTGAATGATGCAGAAAGAATGAAAAGATGATGAAAGGCATACTGAGAGTCACTGTACCAAAAAGAATTGGTTGATGTTCATTCATCCCAGGAGGTGGCATATGACCATGAACCAATGGTATTGAAGGAAGAAGTCAAAGCTACAATGAAGGAATTGGCAAAAAAAACAAGGCTCCAGGAATTGACGGAATACCAATTCAGATGTTTCAACAAACAGATGCCACACTGCAGGCACTTACTCATCTATGCCAAGAAATTTGGAAGACAGCTATCTGGTCAACTGACTGGAAGACATCTGTATCCATTCCAAAGAAAGGTGATCTAACAGAATGTGGAAGTTATCAAATAATATCATTAATATCACACATAGGTAAAATCTTGTTTAAGGTAATTAAAAAACAGTTGTAGCAGTGTATTAACTGGGAACTTCCAGAAATGCAAGCTGGGTTCAGAAGAGGATGTGGGATGAGGGATATCATTGATGATGTCAGATGGATCTTAGCTAAAAGCAAAGACACCAGAAAGATGTTTACTTGTGTTTTACTGATTTTGCAAAAGGATTCAACTCTGTGGATCATAATAAATTATGGATAATATTGAGAAGAATGGAAATTCTGGAATACTAAACTGGGCTCATGAGAAACCTGTACATAGACCCGGAGGCTGTACTTCAAATAGAACAAGGGGATACTGTGTGGTTTAAAATCAGGAAGGGAGTGCATCAGGGCTTTATCCTTTCACCGTACTTATTCAATTTTTATGCTGAACAAATAATCCAAGAGGCTGGACTATATGAAGAAGACAGTGGCATCAGGATTGGAGGAAGGTTCATTAACAACCTGCAATATGCAGACGACGCAGCTTTGCTTGCTGATAGTGAAGATGACCTGAAGCACTTACTGATGAAGATGAAAGACTAAAGTCTGTAGTATGGATTACACTTTAACATAAAGAAAACAAAAATCCTCACAACTGGACCAATATACAGCATCATGATCAATTGAGAAAAGACTGAAGTTGTCAAACATTTCATATTACTTGGTTCCACAATCAATGCCCATGGAAGCAGCAGTCAAGAAATCAGACAACATACTGCCCTGGGCAAATCTGCTGCAAAAGATCTCTTTAAAGTGCTGAAGAGCAAAGATTTCTCTTCGAAGAGTAAGGTACACCTAACCGACCCCATGGTATTTTCGAAAGCCTCATATGCTTGGAAAGCTGGACAATGAACAAGGAAGACCAAAGAAGAGTTGAGTTGACCAAAGCTTTTGAGCTGTAGTATTGGTGAAGAATACTCTAAGTACCACAGACTGCCAGAAGGAGGAACAAATTTGTCCTAGAGAAAGTATAGCCAGAATGTTCCTTGGAAGTGAGAATGGCTAGACTTGGTGTCACCTACTTTGGTCATGTTGTCAGAAGGGACCATTCCCTGGAGAAGATATCGGTAAAAAGGAGGGTTAGCAAATAAGGAAGAAAACCCTCAATGAGATGGACTGACACAGTGGCGGCAATGATGGGCTCAGGTGTAGCAAGGATTATGAAAGCTGGCACAGGACTGGGAAGTGTTTCACTCTGTCGTAGTCAGGGTTGCTATGAGTTAAAGCTGACTCAACAGCACCTAACAATGAGACATCAAAATAAGCCAGAAAACCTTTTGTTCCAAGCCAATTTAACAACCTCCCCCCAAAAAACATACATTATGCTACACACTTTACTTTATTTGGGATCTCAATTTAAATAATGCAAACTTACACTTCCCACAACACTCTATCTCTGGAATACAACATACTAATGCTCTTGTTTTACAATTCAGTAGGGATTAAAGTACAAAGGAAATCCATTTTCCTAAATACATACATACCTGGAACACTACAAATTTGAATCAAGAAGTATATGAAATGAAAGCAAAGATTATTACCCTGTAAGTCCTCCTTTACTTCAGAAAGAAGTGGTTCCTATATTATTTACACCATATTAAGTAGAAAGGCGACCCTACAAAACAACATGGCAACTGCAACTACTCTTGCCTACCACATCTTTTGCTTAGAATTTCCATTCTCTTCTCCCTTTGATACCAGAGTCCATTCAATCTGAAGATACTTCTTCTCCGCAACCTCAGTACCAGTGGAGAGTAAACACAATGTTATCTCTGGGAGGAAAAGGATGAAAGAAATTGTAATCTTTGTCCACACACAATCCTCTTCTCCTCATCTATCGCTCTGCACCTGTACCCAAGACAGCTTTTCTAAGCCCACATTCCATCATCTCATGCAGAAACCTTTGGTCCCCACTTCAGTGGGCCTACTCACTCTAATTATGAAGATGAAACACCCAACATAACATTCCTTTGAAAACAGACTCAATATTCAGGAGACAATGAGCTTCTGTTAAGTGTGGCAGTATAATTTAGTAACAAATAAAGATAAGGGTTAAACAACAGGATGAATATAATTAATGTCACTAAACTCCACATGTAAAGATTGTTGAAATCTCAAATTTTACACATACATTTATCACATTTTTTTAAAAAAGGGAACATTAAGTGATAGTGAATGTAGATTTTTCAACTGAACTATAGATAAAGCTCACCTTGTATTTCTAAATATTTATCAGCTACTCTGTGGCATTAAGAAAAAATAAAGAGGGAAAGCCAAAGGAGCCTTCTTTAAACATGAAAGGAGTTCCTTCCATATTAAGACGAAGATTTAACAGAGTTGGGAAGTAAGTGATCATAAAAGAAAAAAAAAAAAAAAAAAACTACTGTAGAGGCAAGAATTAGCATATATACTCACAAAGAAAAGACTAAAACATCTGTGGAATTAGATTAAGAAAAAACAGGGACTGCTCCACTTAAAATCTGAGAACCAGAAACACATTGTATTGTAATTCTTTGGAAACTTGGTAACGTTGTCTTGTTTATTTGCTATTTTTGTACTGTTTGTTTCCTCTACTATTGTCAGTATTTGAAAACAAAATAAAACAGCCTCAAAAAATTTAGTTCTTGTCTCAGAGACTGAAGGGGAAATATTTCTCAGAATGAATTCTATTTGACTAAGAAGGACTAAGTGGTGATAATGTGAAGGAACCAAGATCCTGAGGCTTCAGGAAGAAAAGGAAAAGAGAGGGAGATGGAGAAGGAAAAAACAGAGGTAGCCTGAAACCAGGAAAAAATATTACAGGTTATCACTAGCAAGAAATCTGGTTTTTTTTTTTTTTTTTTGAGTGAAAAAAATCTGGTTAGTCTTTCCTACCTACAGTCAGCTTTGCAACAAGGTTCAAGTATAAACATCAGTTATAGCTGTGAATTTCAGTTAATTCTTATTTCTGATATTAGGACAAGATGGGCGATACATTGCTATCCCAAAAGAGAAGCCTAAATAGTTATTTCCCATTTAGAAAAAGAGTAGAAAGATGGCTACACACAATGCTTAGAGTCCATCTCACTCTTACAGAGAATTTAGATTCCACAAAACGTTTCAGTGGAAAAATACATCCTGGCTTTCAGATTCCTAACTTATAACCAAACTTTTAGGATATAATTTATTCAAAAGTGTGGGACTAATTTTGAGGTCTTCTTCAATTTAACAGAAACATCTTTTTAAAAGCAGAAAGGAGACTGTACAATAGAAATAATTTGTGTCCTTTAGTTAGAAACTTTGAACATTTAAAGATAACTTGTCTTGGGCTGCAATTTTTGGTTCAACAGTTTGAGTACTAGACCAGCATTAAGGCACTAGGCTGAAATACAGGCCAGACCAAGCCCCACCCAGCAGGCCCTAAGTCTTGGTACAGCAGTGAGGCTGCCTGGAAGCCCTTTCCTTCATTCAAAGGCACTGTCCCTTTTTAAAAATCTTACGTTAGTGAGGCTGCATCTACTCAGAGAAGCTCAATAGGCAGTATCCATTCAGAACCTGGTGGATACAAGCTAGAAACAAAAATTAAAGCTATGATTTCTTATTTTAAAAAATAAAGCAGAGATACCATAAGAGCGTGAAAATGTAGACAACATTACTAGAAAAGATATTCACAACACACATCTCCAACAAAGGACTCATATCTGGACTACGCTCCCCCCCCGCCTCAAAAAAAAAAAAAAACCTCCTACAAATATTTAAAGAATGGGTAAAAGACCTGAACACTTAGCGAAAGAGAATATCCAAACAGGCAATCTGTGTAAGACAAGGTGCTCAGCATCACTCTCATCAGGGAACTATAAATGAATACCCATCAGAATGGCTAAAGTTAAAAGACAACACCAAATGCTGACAAAGACATGAAACAAGTAGAACTCTCATACATTCAGAGGGGAAAGGAGCAACAAACAACTTCCTTTTTAACACAGTAGGCTTTATACAAGATTTTTTGGAGGAAATTATAATATCCTCAATACCAGGTCAGTGAAAGTAACAGCTGAAGAGCACAAAGCAGTGACCTGGCTCAAATGAAGCAAGAAGTCTTAGCTTAGTCATCTGGAACGAAAGAAATGATAGACCCAAGGCTGTGATTACCTTCTAAAGTGCCAAGTGGGAAATAGTGCTAACTGAACGGAGTATGCACAGATAAGTGAAGAGGGCTAGAAGCTATGCTTCCTGCCTTGCAAGGAAAAGATGAATAAGCTACTGGAAAACAGAAGACTTCTGCAAAGTTTAAGTATGAAATCTACTTCTGTTAATGACATTGCTAACAACTGACTGTGACATTAAGACATATCCTCTTTGTATAAGAGGTATTCCTAGAATAGAAATTTACTTTGCCAAATGAAGGCAATATAGTTTTAACAAATAATTCAGCATACTGAAAATGCTCTGATGAAGTAAGCACATTCTGACTGGTAGCATATTCTTTTTAATTACTATTCAAGGAATAACTAGTGTAGGCCAGTTTCTTTGATGTGTCAAGCCCACAAGAAAAGCATAATAAAAACCTGCCTACATGATAGCTCTTTATTGACCACTAGCAAAACAGCACCATCTATTGCAAAAGACCTCTTTAAAGTGTTAAAGAGCAAAGATGTCACTTTGAAGACTCAGGTGCACCTAACCCAAGCCATGTTGTTTTCAATCGCCTCATACACATGTGTAAGGAGCTCTGGTGGTACAGTGGATAAGGCATTTGACTGCTAACCAGAAGGTTGGTGGTTCAAACCCACCAGCAGCTCCTCAGAAGGAAGAGGGGGCAATCTACTTCTGTAAAGATTTACAGCCTCAGAAACCCAATGAGGGTCGCTATGAGCGATGGCAGTGAGTTTGGCTGGGTTTATATATGTGTGAAAGTTGGACAATGAATCAGGAAGACCAAAGAAGAGTTGATGTTTCTGAATTGTGGTGTTGGCAAAGAATACTGAAAATACCATGAGCTTCCAGAAGAACAAACAAATCTGTCCTGGAAGAAATGCAGTGAGAATTACCAGACTTTGTCTCACTTTGGTCAGAAGGGACCAGTCCCTCAAGATGGGTATTGTGCTTGGTAAAGGGGAGGGTCAGTGAAAAAGAGGAAGACCCTCAATGAGATGGACTGACACAGTGGCTGCAATGACGGGCTCAAGCACAGAAAGTACTGTGAGAATGGTGCAGAACAGGTCAGTGTTTCAGTCTGTAGTACATGGGGTCACTATGAGTCAGAGCTGACTTTACAGCAGAAATGTAGAGTGAGATATTGGTGGTTTAGTGGTAGAACCTTGCCTATCATCTGGAAAATCTAGTTCAATTCCTGGCCACTACCCACCCATTTGTCAGTGGAGGCTTGTGTGTTGCTATGATACTGAAAAGATTTTAGGAGAGCTTCCAGACTACGACGAACAAGGAAGAAAGGCCTGGCGATTTACTTCAAAAATCAGCCAACGAAAACCCTATTGATCACAATGGCCCAGTCTGCACTGATCATGGGGATGTCACAGGACCAGGTAGCATTTCATTTTGTTGTGCATCAAGTTACCATGAGTCGAGGACCGATTCAATAGCAGCTCAGAACGTTAAGAACAGCAATATAGAAAATATTCTGCCAACTCCTTTTATGTGAATTATCTATTTTTCAACAAAAGCAAATAAGTTAAGTACTATTACTAACTCTAATTTAGAGAATAGGAAACTAAGTTGTAAAGAGGTTAAAAAACTTGCTAAAAAGTCATGCCAGGATTTGAATACAGGAAGTAAAATTTCAGCATCTGCTCTCTTTACCACAATTTTATACTGCTTTAAGGAGCACGCAAAAGAATTTTAAATGCAATTATTACCTAACCTAAGATAAAAATAAAAACTCCAAACTTCTTGTGCTGCATTTCCGTCAATATGAACAATTGGTGTTGTTTTCCTGCCTTGTTTTTAAGTGCCAACAGGCAAAACCTGATGATCTAATTGCTACTCATTCAACCTCCTGATACTCCAACTAATAAACACTGGCTTATGCACTTACAGATGTGCACATGCAAAGAGCAATGTATGTGGAAGCACAGTGCCCATCCAGCAGGGGACACCTGTAGGCACATCAATGCCTACAAACCCACAGACAGACATGCCTGCCCACAGGCACACTCAGACAAAGACAATGACCCAGAAAAAGATAGACACGCACCTCCACACACAGACCTACCTCCACAGATAATAGCTAGTTTTTTTAATGCATAAAGAAGCTCTGGTGACCCAGTGGTTAAAAGCATTTGGCTGCTAACCAAAAGGTCAGCAGTTCTAATTGCCTAGCTGCTCCGTGGGAGAAAGATGGATAAAACAGTCTGTTTCTGAAAAGATTTACAGCCTTGGGAACCCTATGGAGCAGTTCTATTCTGTCCTATAGGGTCACTAGGAGTCAGAACTGACTTAGTAGCAGGGGGTTTGGGTGGGGTTTTTAATGCATAATATACATTTAACATAGAAATGCATTTATAAGTACCAATAAGGAATATTTGTCAACAGAGCCATTTTAACAACACCAAACTAGCATTTGAAAAATACTTCACAAATCCATTTGGTACAACACATTTATTATATCCATTTTATAGATGAGCACAATTTCTCCAAATTATAGTACCTTGCCCAATGTGAGAGACACCTAATAAATGGCAGACTTATCTTGAACTCAGTACTTTAGCCTTTAATTTGTAACTTCTTTTATTATCTATTAAGGTTGCTCAAAGTAATAACATGTTAATATTCAACTGCAAATAACCACCAATCACGACGTACTGGTTCACAGTCGCAATCGCTTTGCAAAGTAACTTCCCTTCTTAATGCTGGAGATGTTTCCAGATGTGAAACCGAAATAAAGATGGACAAAAACTTGGAGAAGCTATTAATTGATTATATACTAACCTACTGATAAGTTATTTTTTTTTGCTGAGCAGATTGCGAGACTTTAAAAATTGTTTCCATTGGATCTTATATTTTGAATAGTATAAAAGTATCTTTATATAGCAACTTAATGTGGATTTAGATAGTTATTAGATAAAGAACATATGTATTTTAACACTTATCATATAATTCAATAAACAATTCACCACATAATTGATTCCAAAAGGATAATTAACATTCTTCACATCATTGTTATGTTTTAGGTTCACCCAAAACCAAACCCAGCCCACTGCCACTGAGTTGATCCCAACTCATAGTGACCCTTTACGACAGAGTAGAACTGCCCTTTATGGTTTCCAAGGCTGCAAATCTTTACAGAGACAGACTGCCTCATCTTTCTCCCACAGAACTGCAAGTGGGTTCGAACCACTGACCTTTTGGTTAGCAGCCAAATGCTTTAACCATTATGCCACCAGAGCTTATTTTAGATCCTCAGAACATTACTGAAATTATTTTCTTCTACTACAATAAACTTGGAAGGAAGATGGGGGCAATCTACATCCGTAGTGATACTACCTTGGAAACCCAAGGAAAGAGTTGCTATGAGTCAGATCCGACTTGATGGCAGTGAGTTTACTACAATAAAAAACAGCAAAAATTATTTTTAAAATACCAAAAACTGACAAATGTTAGGGCAGGTGGAATACTTTCAGTAAAACTGTAAGGAAACTTTTATTATTTTCCTTTAACAAAGGAATACCACATCAATAACATCTATTTATCACTCTTAGATCATAAGTGAGAAACAACCATAATCATTTCACTGCTCCAGATGGTTCCAAAACACAAATTATATATATATATATATATATATATATATATACACACACACACATACACACACACACATACATACATATATATATATATATATATATACACACACACATATACATACACACACACACACACATATAAATGCATATATATATATATATGCATATACATATATCACCAAAAAAACTCACTGCGTCGAGTCATATCCGACTCATAGTGACCCCTCCTTGGGTTTCCAAGGCACTATCACTATGGAAGTAGATTGCCAACCTTCCTTCCAAGGAGTGGATGGTGGGTTTGAACCACCAACCTTCTGGTTAGCATCCTAGAGCTTATATACATATATATATATAAAATCAGATCAAGTAACATATGTTCTAAACTTTAAGAGAATACTCTAAAATCTTCAATATCTCAGTGTATGTATTAGTACCTAATCCCTGCTCACACTGTTACCTCTGGTGTACTCATTTCCCCACTATCTATCTCTATTTGTCCGAATTACACTCATCCTTTAAGATCGAATCAATGCTACTTTCATAAAGTCCCTAAAAAGAGGTACTGTCTCTTACCTTTGAATTCTTGTAACACTTTGTCTCTCCATCCCATCTATTATATTCTATCTCTACAAGTACATGAATTGTTTTAAGTATCCACCCTTAAAGACTGAAGGCTTCTTGAGAACATATGCTCTCATATAGTCATTTTTGAATCTCAGGTTCACTTACAGATGCCTAACAAATAGGTCTTTTTCTTTTTTACAAGTTCAGTTATTTATTTGCTTCCCCCTTTACCCAAGTTATATGTCTACGGTCCACAGTTAGTGGTTTAACCTCTCTTAAACCCAAATGGGTTTAACCCATGTGGCCCTGGTAACCATCAAAGAGTACTTATTTTTTGTGAAACCCTTTTCTTGACTTTTTACAACACTGGCCTCATGCAGTATCTGTCTGTCTGTGATTGACTAATTTCACTCAGCATAATGTCCTTTAAGTTCATTCATGTTATGAGATGTTTCTCAGATTCTTCACTGTTCTTAACATTGTACAATATTCCAATGTATGTATGTAGCACAGTTTGTTGATCCATTCCTCTAACAAATATTTTCTGACTTAATAAATGGAAAATTAAATTTAAACCCAAATCTGGGGAAAAAATATAAATCTGGACCTTTAAGAAAGTGATTTTCAAAAGAATAGCTGCTACCCTATACTGAGTCATGAAATCTATTTATTGGTTCACAACCAGAATTTTCTTTTAAATGGAATGGAATACAAAATATCCACGTTTGTCAAGTGTACTGTGTTAGACTGGGTTCTCTAGAGAAGCAAAACCAGTAAAGCTTATATAAAGAGAGAGAGAGAGACAAAGAGAAATTTATCTTAGGAAATGGCTCACACACTTATAGAAGCTGGGAAGTCTAAAGTTCTTAGATCAAATGTCAAGCTGGAGGCTCTTCCTGACTCACACAGCTGCAGGGGGTGAGGAACTCAAGGTTGGCAGACAGTATACTGGCTGTTGACTCCAATGAATGATGAATCCAAGATCTTCAGGCCAAATGGTGGATTGTTCACTCACAGACAGTTGTAGGCAGAACAAAAGAATCCCGATCCACAGAATAATGTCTCTTTTCCCAGGATGTCCATAAATATACTGGAAGCAGTCCATAACCCTAGGGAAACTCCTTTTCAATGGACTGGCTGCTGAAAACATATACATCTGATCCCATCATTGGAACAACCCACATCACAATGCTTAAACCACACAGAATTGTGGTCCAGCCAAGCTGACACACAGCTCCAACTATCACAGTCCACCCCTTGCCAGCTTGGCAGTTGTACACATCTTCTTAACCATATATAATCTCTAAATAAGGACAATTACAAAGTCATATTTGCACCTGACATGATACACTAACACACATACAACCAAAATGCATTAACCTTATTTACACTTCACAGTTCATCATAGAAGGAAACAAAAATACTTCATGCACATATCTAATGAAGAAATGTAACAATCAGTCCTCGTTTCTGCAACTGGTCACGTGGTTGTAGCTTATATTCAGAACTACCTTCTTCTACCACCCATTCTATATTTCCCTTGCCCATAGCCAGCACCTGAGCTAGTTGTGGTTCTTTGCCTGGTCGGATGATCCAAATCTTCATTCCTGAAGGGTCTGGGCCACTACTAGTCATATCAAAATTGGGTTGTAGTAATTTTCCATTGACTTTAACCACAGGGCATGGTAGTACTAAGAGACGTTCTAAAGAATCTCCTGCATTCTGGGCATATTCTTCTTTACCTCCATTATGTACTGTCAATCCAATTTCCTTTTGGTAATCAGAATCTATCACACCAGACAATACAGTAATGCCCTTCTTTGTCTGTTGATCCAGAGGCATGAGGAAGTCAAAATGGCCGGGTGGCAGTCTTAATTTCCAGTTCAACGCAATCAGTATTGTTCTCCAGGTGGGAGCATTCCTCCCATTGGGACTAAGATCTCCAGACCTGCAGAGCATAGGGTAGCAGGGACAGGGAGCAAAAACTTTTTGAGTGGGTCACTAGGGGTAATAGTGAGTGGTACCACTCCCATTTCCACCCTGGGGTTCCTGGACCCGTGAATCCTGGCTATTGGAGAAACAGAACCATATATTGGATGCTGGTTTAGAGCATATGCAGCCTCTTGGAGAACACTGCCCCAACCTTTCAAGGTATTGCCACCTGGCTGGTGCTGTAATTGCGTTTTCAGTAAGTCATTCCTTCATTCTATCAAGCCAGTTGTTTCAGGATGATGGGGAACATGGTAAGACCAGTGAATTCCATGAGCATAGGCCCACTGCCACACTTCCTTTGCTGTGAAGTGATTCCCTTGATCTGAAGTAATGCTGTGTGGGATACCATGATGGTGGATAAGGCATTCTCTAAGTCCACGAATGGTAGTTTTGGCAAGAAGCATCGTGTGCAAAGAAGGCGAATCCCTATCCAGAATAAGTATCTATTCCAGTAAGAACAAAATGCTGTCCTTTCCATGATGGAAGTGGTCCAATGTAATCAACCTGCCACCATGTTGCTGGCTGATCACCCCAAGGAATGGTTCCATATCGCGGACTCAGTGTTGGTCTCTGCTGCTGGCAGATTGGCCACTCCACAGTGGCGGTAGCC
>NW_006921706.1:7547533-7563960 GCF_000298275.1 Orycteropus afer afer
ATGTTGCTGAGCCCATGCATAACCTCCATCCCTGCCACCATGGCCACTCTGTTCATGAGCCCATTGAGCAATGACAGGAGTACCTGGGGAAAAAGGATGGCTGGTTTCCACTGAACATGTCATCCTATACACCTGATTGTTAAAGTCCTCCTCTGCCAAGGTCACCTTTTGGTGAGCATTCACATGAGACACAAATATCTTTACTCCTTTAGCCCAGTCAGAGAGCTCTATCCACATACCTCTTCCCCATACATCCTTGTCACCAATTTTCCAATCATGACCATCCAGCCAAGCCATTAGCCACAGCCCATGAATCCATATATAATCGCACATCTGGCCATTTCTTATTCCATGCAAAGTGAACAGCCATATGCACGGCTCAAAGTTCTGCCCATTGGGAGGATTTCCCTTCACCACCATCCTTCAAGGAAGTCCCAGAAAGGGGCTGCAGTGCCATTGCTGTCCACTTTTGAGTGGTGCCTGCATATGGCGCAGAACCATCTGTAAACAAGGAACAAGTTTTCTTTTCCTCAGTCAACTGATCATAAGGAACTCCCCATGAGGCCACAGGTGCAGAGGGGGACAGGGAAGGTAATGTGACTGGAGTGGAGACCATAGGCATTTGGGCCACTTCCTCATGCAACTTACTTGTACCTTCAGGTTCTGCTTGAGCCTGATCTATGATATATCACTTCCATTTAATGATGGAGTGTTGCTATGCACGTCCAACTTTATGACTCTGTGGGTCAGACAACATCCAATTCATGACTGGCAGCTCAGGCCTCATGGT
Organism: Orycteropus afer afer; assembly: GCF_000298275.1. NCBI lineage: Eukaryota > Metazoa > Chordata > Mammalia > Tubulidentata > Orycteropodidae > Orycteropus > Orycteropus afer. The sequence goes on from NW_006921706.1 coordinate 7,548,324, forward strand.
GACTTGGTGGCCCACGATTAGGCGTTCAGTCTCTACTAAAGCCCAGTAACAAGCTAAAAGGTGTTTCTCAAAAGGAGAGTAGTTTATCTGCAGAGGATGGCAGGGCTTTGCTCCCAAATCCCAAAGGTCTGTGTTGTGATTCACCAATAGGGACCTGCCAAAGACTCCAAACTGCATCTCTATCTACTACAGACACTTCAAGCACCATTGGATCAGCCAGATCATATGGCCCAAGTGGCAGAGCAGCCTGCATAGCAGCCTGAACCTGTTGCAGAGCCTTCTGCTGTTCTGGGCCCCACTGAAAACTAGCAGCTTTCTGAGTCACTTGATAAACAGGCCGCAGCAACACACCCAAATGAGGGCTATGTTGCCTCCAAATCCAAAGTGGTCCATTAGACATTGTGCCTCCTTTTTAGTTGTGGGAGAAACCAGATACAATAACTTATCCTTCAGTTTAGTAGGAATATCTCAACATATCATTGGACCCCTAGAAATTTCACTGAGGTGGAAGGTGCCTGAATTTTTGTTGGTTTAATTTCCCAACCTCTAGCACATAGATGTCTCATCAATAAGTCTAGAGTCATCAATACTGTTTCCTTGCTAGGTCCAGTCAGCATAATGTCATCAATATAATGGAATATTATGGAAGGGAAAGATGATGAAGATCCCTACGGACTAAATTATGATATAGTTCTGGGGAGTTGATATATCTCTGAGGAAGCACTCTAAAAGTATACTGTTGGCCTTGCCAGCTGAAGGCAAACTGCTTCTGATGGTCCTTTGAAATTGGTATCGAGAAAAAGGCAGTGGCCAGATCAATAGCTGCATATCAAGTACCAGGCTCAAGCAATGAAACCACGTCAGGAACAGCAACTGCAATTGGAGTCACCACCTGATTAAGTTTATGATCATCTACTGTCATTCTCCAAGATCCATCTGTTTTTTGCATAGGCCAAATAGGTGAATTAAATGGGGATGTGGTGGGAATCACCACCCCTGCATCCTTCAAGTCCCTGATGGTGGCAGTAATCTCTGCAACCCCTCCAGGGATGCAGTATTGCTTTTGGTTTACTATTTTTGTAGGTAGAGGCAGTTCTAATGGCTTCCACTTGGCTTTTCCTACCATAATACCCTTACTGCACATCAGGGACCCAATGTGGGAATTCTGCCAATTGTTCAGTGTATCTATTCCAGTTATGCACTCTGGAACTGGGGAAATCACTACAGGATAGGTTTGGGGACCCACTGGACCCACTGTGAGATGCACCTGAGCTAAGACTCCATCAATAACCTGACCTCCACATGTCCCCACTTTGACTGGTAGCCCACAATGACGCTTTGGGTCTCCTGGAATTAGTGTCAGTTCAGAGCCAGTGTCCAGTAATCCCCCCAAAATCTGATTTTTTCCTTTTCCCCAATGACCAGTCACTCTCGTTAAAAGGCATCAGATCCCTTTGGGGAAGGCTGGGAGAAAGACTGACATTACAGATTTTTGGCAATGTAGTGGGGTCCTTCCTCAAAGGGACCCAGCCTCCCCTTCATTCAAGGGGTTGTGGGTCTGTAAACTGACTCAAGTCTGGGAATTGATTGTGAGGCCATGACTCTGTATTCTGGTGATTCACTCTAGGCTGCTATTCACGTGACCTAGAATTCTTTTGCCTACACAGATCAAGTAAATATTTAGTAAGTCTGCCATGTATTTCACTACTAGGAACACCATGTGCAAGTAGCCAATGCCATAATTCTACGTAAGTCAGAATATTCTAATTACTGTTCTGACTCTGCTGCCCATTATGGTAATCATGCCCACCTTGCCTTTACCAATTAACTGCTGCCACCTGGCCCCTACTACCAGGAGGTCCAATCAGCCCCATCATAGTTAAGTGTCTTAGTTCAATTAAGGCAGTTCCCACTGTCAAATCTGGCTTACATAAAATAGCAATCACAGCAGGTCTTCAAGGATGCTGGCGCTCCCTTCACAAATTTATCTCTCACCATACTGGTGAAAGGTGTGTCTTCTGGACTCTCCATTCTGGCTTTAGGGGTCTAATCTGATAAATCCATTCAAACAGGCCAATTTCCCTAAGCCTCTGGATACCTTCTCCTATGTTATACCAAGGCAGGTCTGGTACTTCAACTTGACTTAAGGTAGGTGTGTTAGACTGGGTTCTCTAGAGGAACAAAAACCAGTAAAGCTTATATATATGTATATATAGAGAGAAATTTATCTTAGGAAAATGGCTCACACACTTATAGAACCTGGCAAGTCCAAGGTTTCTGGATCAAACGTCAAGCTGGAGGCTTTTCCTGGCTCTTGCAACCGCAGGGGCTGAGGAGCTCAAGGCTGGCAGGCATTACAACAGCTTTTGACTCCAACGAATGACAAATCCAAGATCTCCAGGCCAAATGGTGGACTGTTCACTCATGGACAGTTATAGGCAGCCCAACAGAATCCCGATCCACAGAAGAATGTCTCTCTTGACCCAGGATGTCCTTGGAGATACTAGAAGCAGACCACACCCCGAGGGAAACTCCCTTTCAACAGACTGGCCACTCAGAACATAGTCATCTGATCCCACCATGGAAACAACCACACTACAACAGCTCAAACCACACAGAATTGTGGTCCAGCCAAGTTGACACACAGCTCCAACTATCACAGTCGGCCGCCACATAATCCATGCTTCAGTAAGCCAACCAAATAAACTATTAGATCCTTTCCTAACCTCTTGAGCTGAAACTCTGAATGAAGAATCCATACTTAGTGGGCCTAAATCAATAAACTCAGACTGATCCAATGTTACATTCCTTGCACCATTTTCCCACACCCATATTCCCATACATATTCTCCAGGTTTCTGTCTGTCCATGTTAGCAAAATCAAGTAGGTCTTTTTGGGTGTAGCATACCACTTCCTCAGTGACACTTTGTAATTCACCTTTTGGGGCTTGCTTGGACTTAACTTTAGTTATAGGTCTAGCAGCAACACTGGAGGTTGGGGAAGTTCCTAAGAATATTCAGCAAAGTCTTCCATGGCCTCAGGCAATGACCCAGCAGGAATAGTTGGGCTAATCCAATCAAACCAAGGTGGAAGGCATAATGCTTTTACAGTAATCCCTTCAGATGAGAGGGATTCAACAGAATTCACAGGCTCCATATCCTGATCTTCCTGACTATCTGCCCACATGTCCCCATTCCAGGTTTCAGGATCCCATTTTTTTTCCCAATCAATGCCCTCACTTCAGACACCATTCTGGGCTGGTAATTTAATTGGCGTTGTAATTCAGCCACCCTTACAATGAGACTCTGGGTTTGGTTTTCAGCAATATCATTTCTGTTACTAGAAGAAATAAGGCATTCTTTCAGAGCACAATTGGAAACACTGAGGTCCTTTATGCAGCACTTAAGCTGTGACTCGGCAGCCCTGAGCTCATCTCGTTCTTTTACCACTTTGTCTAGTGTAAGCAGGACCAACCAACCAGCTTCCTTATACTCCTCATGCTGACAAAATTGCAGAAACATATGAAATAAGCGATCACCCAGAGCCTCACTTCTCAAAAGTACTTGATCTATTGGTAGTGCTATTTTGCATATTAATGTTGCCACCTCATGCCACAGATTAGCAGAGCCCTCTTCACTAATGGAGGCAGGGTCAGCAGTGCCTTTACGATTAATCAAATTGAAGAACCAATTTAGGAAGGCCATCCTTATAATTCTGTCTTATTATAACCACTCCCGGTAACAAATGTGTTAGACTGGGTTCTCTAGAGAAGCAAAACCAGTATAAAGCTTATATATAGAGAGAGAGAGTGAAAGAGAAATTTATCTTAGGAAAATGGATCACACACTTATAGAAGCTGGCAAGTCCAAGGTTCTTGGATCAAACATCAAGCTGGAGGCTTTTCCCGACTCACACAGCTACAGGGGCTGAGGAGTTCAAGGTTGGTGAGCAGTATACTGGCTGTTGACTCCAACAAATGACGAATCTAAGATCTTCAGGCTGAATGGTGGATTGTTCACTCATGGACAGTTTTAGGCAGCACAACAGAATCACAATCCACAGAAGAGTGTCTCTTTTCCTGGCATGTCCATAAATATACTGGAAGCAGGCCATGCCCCTAGGGAAACTCCCTTTCAGCAGATTGGCTGCTGAAAACATATACATCTGATCCCATCACTGGAACAACCCACATCACAATGCTTAAACCACACAGAACTGTGGTACAGCCACCACACAGTTCCAACTATCTCATTATTAAAGGTAACTAACACTGTTTTATAAAACTTCAGTTTCAGTTTTATACCTAAATGTGTATATACAAATTTCACACACAGATGGTATCTAAGATCATTTTATACATATATAGATAGATAGATACACACACACATATATACATATATACATACATACATACATACACATTCACTCCTCACTTAGTAACATAATTAGTTTCCAAAGACCAAGTCATTATATGAAAAGCATTAAGCAAAAATGGAGGATGACCACAACAGATCACAAAATGGAGGATGACTGCATCATTACGTAACTGCCTAATTACATCATTATGTAATTGCCAGATGACACTACTACACAACTATTAAACTGCTGAGAGTCATGGCCCAGCCAAGTTGACACATAACTTTAACCATCACAGCCAGCATTACTCTTGCCTCGCACCTTGGCATTTGTTACTGCCAGACAAGTCATTAATGCGCAAAACAGTTACGATATTAGAGTTTTTTCTACTGTTATAAAGGCAGTATGTCAGATAATGAGACAGTTGATAAGTGAAGAGTACGTGTACATAATTTTACTGTGGACTAAGGTAAATATGAATTGCAGTACAGGAAGTGGTTAGTGAAAGGAGCTCTGGTGGCATAATGCCTAAGGCATTTGACTGTTAACCAGAAGGCTGATGATTTAAACCCACCAGCCACTTTGTGGAAGGAAGACTGGGCAATCTACTTCCAAACAGATTTACTGCCTCAGAAAAACAAAAGGGGTCGCTATGAGTCAGAATTGACTTGATGGCACTAAGTTTTTTGTTTTCTTTTTAAGCGGTTAATGTATCTTGCATTCTTGATATTTTTCTTTCCCTTTTACTTTCTTTAGGTCTCTTCTTCTCTCATTTTCTCTAGGGCACATGTATGACCCTATGTACACATTGATCCCACCTTCATCCTCAACACTACTCTTACAGACAAGAATCTCACATCTATAAGTCACCACTCTGCATATCTCTCTATATATTATTTTTTTTACATTATTCTATCTCTATCATAGCAAATTTGTCCATCTATATTGTGAATCCCTTCCTTTTCTGCTTGCTCCAGAAGAATCTGCACTTATATTATCTTCCTTCCTTCATTTCATTCAACAAATATTTATTGGATCCATTCTCTGTGCCAGGCACTGTGCCAGTTGCTAGTAAAGGGTAAATAAAACAATTAGTTCTTTGCCTCACTAGAGCTTACAGTCCAGGGGAAAGGAGACACTGAAACAACCATACAAGTAAATATAGTATTATGAACTGTGACAAGAATACTAAAAAAAAGTACAGCACACTGGTACTTGGAGTAATGTAACCTACTCTACGGTGGTGCATGTCAGAGGATGCTTAGCAATTAAACATGTTGAGAAGAAGGAAGAACATTCCAGGCAGACATGAAACTGTGTAAGTGAAAGATTAAAAAGAGCTCAGTATGAAAGAAAATTTGATAGAAAGCTGGAAGAGAACACTAATCAGAGACTCAGCTGGAGGGAAAGCTTAGGCAAAAACATGGCAGGGGGTCATTAAAGACAGGTTTTTAGTTTAAGTGCAATAAGAAGCCATTATAATAGGAATTCTAAGCATGGAAAATAGGAGAAAGGTGATCAAATTTTCATTTTAAACATTTACCAGCCTATCTATTCTCCACTCATTTTCTTTAACTTATTCCTAATATAGCCCTGGTGAAGCACTGGGTAAGCACTCCAATGCTAACCAAAAGGTCAGTGGTTCAAACCCAACAGCCACTGTACAGGAAAAAGATGTGGCAGTCTGCTTCTGTGAAGATTTACAGCCTTGGAAACCATATGGTGCAGTTCTACTCTATCCTGTAGGGTTGATATAAGTTGGAATCAACTCATTGGCAATGATTTTAATATACTATATACTTCCGGGCTACTCACCATCCCAAAACTATTGAATCCAACCTCTGCCCATTCTTTAATAACATGTGGCTCAAAATTCATGTTAAAGTAGTTGTTTTTTATTCTCTCCCACTCCATTTTGTTTTTCTACATCTCCTCACAAATTTTATAGATAAAACTTTACCATTATAGAATTTTTCAGAAACTGGCTACTATTTTCTGTTTTAACTTTATTGATACAGGCAGTCTCATGGTTACGAAAATCTGACTGATGTACAAGCCACAATTATGAACCAATCCCTGTAAAGCCTACTATATTAAAAATTCAAGGCATACAATGGTTTGTAATAATAAACAGGACACTATATTGCAATGTATATCAAAACATTATTATTACTGTATTATTATGTTAAAGATATATTAGTGTATCTGGAAGTGTTTCCTTAGACAAACATTTGACTAATGAGTATTAGATACGTACTCTACCTAAGTGTTCTGACTTACATACAAATTCAGCCTAAAGACAGACTTAGAAACAGAACTCGTTCAAAACCCAGGGACTGTGTACATAATATGTTAATACAGGACGTTTACTAAGACAGAAAGGTAACGGCTATTTCATTCCAAATATATTAGCATGAAAAATTTTTAAAGTGGGTGGAGGATAAGCATTACATGATTCTTGAACCCCTCAGCCATACTATATATCTATAAACTAAAGACTGAGGGAGGAGTAGGACAGGCTGTCTTTGGTGACGGAAGAAGCTGGGTGTATATTGTAAGGTACTCTTCTACGGATTTCTCATGCTCCTATGCATCTTTGCTGGGTATGCCAAGAATAAAAGGCCCTGAACATTCTCTTTACCTGGACCATTCCTCAGGTCTATTTGTAGCGAGCAACTTTGAGGACAAAAAGCAGGCTTGCTTACCACTTACTTTAAAGCAGTGTATTCTCCAAGCTCGGTGTTCCTTTCTTATAACACGATCTACTGTAAGTGTAGGCACCCATCTGGGCCCGCCACATCACTCCTGTGGGACTTGAGATCAAGAGGAATTGATACAACATGAAGCGCTTTTCTTGATACTTACTATGAATAATAAAGTTCTTTATCTCTAAGTTAGGAGTTTCATTTCTTCTGTCAACATCCATGGAACAGTTAATAGGTCAACCTACTAGGTCTTAAACCCAAAAAACCAAACCTACTGCTATCGAGTCGATTCTGACCCAGAGCGACCCCCATTGGGTTTCTGAAGGGGTGAATCTTTATGGAAGTAGATTGCCCCGTCTTCCTTTTGTGGAGTGGTTGGTGGGTTTCAACCACCAACCTTCTGGTTAACAGTAAAATGCCTTAGGCACTATGCCACCAGAGCTCCTTAAGTATGATAAAATCAAATCTAAGACCTGAAAAGGTGTACATTTTCCTTTACCTCTAATTAAGAAAGAAGAGTTTTGATGGAACAATTTGGAAAGGTTGATTTCTCTTTCTCATAGTTAAAGGGCATGGGAGACTGATATCTGATTCCCACTGTAAATGCTGGGAAGGGTGAGCTAGAATGATAGTTTTATTGTTACATTACAGTCAGCCTAAATTCCCAATGATTAACCAAACCCAAAAAAGTGTGTAAGAGTTTCTCATTAACCATTTGAGAAATTTGAGCATGGAAGTCACCATGGAGGATTCTCTTTAAAAGATCACCTAGAAGGATAAATGGAGCTCAACAGCTGGAAAGCTTAAGGTTATTTCTAGAATTCTAGAGGGTAAGGAAAGAGTAAGGGAATCACTAATAAAAACAGATGGGATTATAGGTAAGGGGCATGCAGTGACAGAGGATCTCCAAAGAATCCAAGGAAATAATCCTACAAGACAAAGTCAGTATTAATAATCTGTCAAGCCCAGAGAATATAAAGCCATTTTGTAATCAAAACCCAAACCAAACTCACTGCTGTCGAGTCAATTCTGACTCATAGCGACTCCTTCTTGGGTTTCCGAGGTGCTATCTCTACAGAAGTAGATTGCCCAGTCTTCCTTCCAAAGAGTGGCTGGTGGGTTTGAACTGCCAGCCTTCTGGTTAGTAGTCAAATGCCTTACGCACTACATTACCAGAGCTCCCCAAAAGTACCAGTAAAATAGGAATTTCTGTTCCCCTTATCTCTCCCTCCTTCCCAAACTCCAACTCCAGAGGAGTTAGACAGAGTAGCTATACAATTAGGGAGGAGGTATGCAAGCAAGAGAAAAGGAGCATCTATGATCTTTTCAGCCATGACAAGTCACTCTCCTGCAGTAGGCCCTACTGGGAGAAGGGGAGTAGCTATAAACGTGAAAGAAGTTGGAAGCCTTGATTATTATAAAAGACTAGCCAGAATTCGTTGACTTATAAGGGTCCACGAAGCTGATCTAAAGTCATTAGGAAACTCATGCAACTATTCCAATTTTTTTACTATAGGCAAGAGGAGAACTACTCTCTCTATATTTTTTGGAAGGACAGGGGTGTTAACACAAAGGCCTTTTCTGATTATCCTTTAAAAGTCTTAGTTGCTTTTCTTAATATAAATTAAGCTCTGTAACTACTGTTTCTTTTAAATTCTGAATGCTTGATACAGTACTGAGCATAAAATCTTACCCATCTGATTCTAGTCCATGAACAAATTCAGTGATATTTAAAAAAAAAAACAAAAACAAAACTCACTGCCGTTGAGTCTGATCTGGCTCATAGTGATTCCTCCTTGGGTTTCCAAGGCAGTATCTCTATGGAAGTAGATTGCCCAATTTTCCATCTGAGGAGTAGCTGGTGTGTTTGAACTGCCAGCCTTCTAGTCAGCAGTCAAATGCCTTAGGCACTACACCACATCAGTGCTCTGGCAATACATGCTAAAATAAAACCTTCAAATTTTACCTCTCTTCCTTTATATTTGAATTAAATGTGCACAAACCAAGTATCACAAAAATTCATTAAATATTAATGAATTCCTGATCATTTACTTAACAGAATTCCTTAACTCTAGTTAAGTTTAATAAGTTAATTTTTAATTATTGCTATATAAACAGAGAACCACACTTTTAACCAATGGAAAAGCACCAGGTATAAACTGTACTCTAGTTTTTGAAATCTAAATAAAGGTTGGGTTATCAACCCTCCAGTAAACATAATTCACAGGAGGAAAAACAATCGTCACATAAAGGTTTATGTCTCATTTGGATTCATATCCTTAGTATGGACACCATACTTTATTGTATACTGGTACAAATTACACTTTCTGATAAATTTCTTGATATTCTGTCATTCCTTTATAGGTAATCTGCTTTCTCTAACTGCTAAACTGTGTGTGTGTGTGTGTGTGTGTGTCCTTGATCTAGTACACTTATATCTAGGAGTTAGGAGAAAGATGTGGCAGTCTGCTTCTGTAAACATTATAACCTTGGAAGCCCTGAAGGGTAGTTCTGTTCTGTTCTATGGGTCACTATGAGTTCCAATAGACTAGACAGCAGTGGGTTTGTTTATTTTACAGGGAGTATACCTAGGGGTGAGATTTGGGCCTCCTACCCGCCGCCCTTTTATCCAGCTTGGCACTGTTGGGCCTTTTCAAATCTGAAGACACACATCTCTCTCCAAATATAGTATGTATGTGCATCAGGAAGAATGATGTAACACAGTAGAATTCAATCCTATGACAAGGAAGCAGCTCATAAATCATTTTTTTAAAAGAAGTGAATTTTAGTGGTGCATAACATTAAAATCTTAGCATTTGATTAATAGTTTTGACTTTTCGTAATTTCCTCAAATTCCAGTAGTGTCATCTATTGTAACTATTCTTCCTAGTTTCAATTTCAGTCTTCACTCATGTACTAATAATTTTTCTAGGCACAAATAATATATATCAAATAGAATTTAACATCTCCATGACACATGAAAAATGCATACTTTTAAACTTATTCCTTTTCCCTTTTCTCAATTTTTTTTCAGCTTTACTGAGGCATAATTTATATTTCTTAACTTTTGTCAACTGTAAGCATAAAACTTCGTAAGTTTCAATCAATTCGTAGAGCTGTACAATAATCATCGCAATGTGGTTTTAGAACTTTCCCATCATGGCCAAAATTTCCTTAGAGTCTACATGCAGTCAGTCACATTCCCCAGCCATGTACAACTATTGATCTGTTTTCCTCTACAAATCTTCCTTTTCTGATATTTTGATAAAAATAAAATCATACAATGTGTAATCTTATTCATCTGACTTCTTTCACTTCACAGAGATCTGAAGGCCAAATCTAGCTTGTCACATTATTTCCAAAAAAATAGTTTATTGGCACACAGCCACACCCATTCATTTACATATTGTCTATGGCCATTTTCACACTACAACAGCAGTTGAGCACATTTTGTTTGTACAGTTAGCAGCAGACAGACATTTGTATTTTTTTGGCTATTATGATATAACCTTTTACAAGTCTCAATGTAGACATACATTTTTATTTTTCTTGTGCAGGTTCCTAGCAATAGAATGTAGTACAGTGGTTAAGTGCTGAGCAGCTACCTGAAGGGTAGGCAATTTGAACCCATGAGCTGCTCTGCAGGAGAAAGATGTGGTAGTCAACATCTATAAAAATTATAGCCTTGCAAACCCTATGGGGAAGTTCTACTCTGTCTTACAAAGTCACTACGAGTTGGAATAAACTCAACAGCAATGAGTTTTGGGTTCAGTGGTAAGTTTTAAGCATTCTTGGTGGTAAAATACTTAGGCATTTGATTGCTAAATAAAAGGTTGGCGGTTCAAGCCCATGTAGTAGCTCCACAGAGTAAAGAACCAACAAACTGCTCCTATAAAGATTATAGCCTAGAAAATCCTACAGGGGTAGTTCTACTGTGTCATCTTGGGTTGCTATGAGTTGGAAACTGATTTGATAGTACCGAACAACAACTGTTTCTGTTTAACTTTTTAAGAAACAAATTACTACAAAGTGACTTTTACACTTACAGACATTGTAGTGGGTGTGCAGTAGTTATCTCACTGTGATTTTAATCTGTATTTCCCTAATGACTACTGATGTTAAACACCTTTCCATGAGGTCACTGCTATTCATAAGTCATCACTGGTAAAACACTTCTACTATTCAAGTGTTTTGCCTATTTTTTTAAGTGGGTTGTCTTACTGTGAGACAGATCAAAAGAAAAAGAACTCTTTTAAGAGTTCTTTATATATTCTAGATGTAAGTCCTTTAACAGATATATGCTTTGCAAATACTTCTCACACTCTGTGGCTTGTCTTTTTATTATCCTGTCTTTTGAAATATAAAAGTTATTAATTTTAATGAAGTTCAATTTATCTCCCCCCCACTTATAGTTCTTACTTTTAGTGTTATATACAAGAATACCTTGCCTATTCCAAGATCCCTAAACTTTTTATAATTTTAGAGTTTATATTTAGGACTATGATCCAATATGAGTTAACTTTCCTCTATTCTGGGAATTAATTTATGTTTCTTTTCTTAGATATCAAACTCACTGCCATCGAGTTGATTCAACTCATAGTGACCCCTCCTTGGGTTTCCGAGGCGGTATCTCTACAGAAGTAGATTGTCCAATCTTCCTTCCAACGAGTGGCTGGTGGATTTGAACCACCAGCTTGCTAGTTAGCAGTCAAATGCCTTAGGCACTACACCACCAGAGCTCCCTTTTCTTTGATATGGATATCCAATTATTCCAGCACCAACTGTTGAAAAGACTGCTCTTTCTGACTGAATTGCACTGGCACCTTTGAAGAAAAGCAACTGACCATAAATGTAAGAATTTATTCTGGGACTCAAAATTCTGTTCTATTTATCTATATGTCTCCCTTTAAGCCAATACTATACAATCTTCATTATTACAGATCATAGTAAGTATTGAAATAGTGTAATTTAAGTACTCCAATGTTTTCTCATCTTTTTCAAAATTTTGGCTCTTTTGTTGTTGTTTTTGTTAGGTGCCATCAAGTTATCTCCGAATCATAGCAACCTCATGCACAGCAAAATGAAACACTGTTGGGTCCTGCGCCAGCTCCATGATCCTTGCTATATTTGAGCCCATTGTTACAGCCACTGTGTCAGTTCATCTTGTCAAGGACCTTCCCCTCTTTCATCATCCCTCCACCTTACCAAGCATGATATCCTTCTTCAGGGAATGGTTCCTTCTTACAACATGACCTCTTTGGCTCTTTTAGGTCCTTTGTATTTTCATATAAATTTTAGGATTAGTGTATCAACATTCAACAGAAACAAAAAACAAACAAAACTCCACCTGGGATTGTGATAGAGACTATACTGAATCCATACATCGATATGAGGAAAATTACCATCTTAATAGTATGTTGTGGTTGTTGTTATGTGCCATCGAGTCAGACCCGACTCATAGCGACCCCTCCTTGGGTTTCCGAGGCAGTATCACTACGGAAGTAGATTGCCCCATCTACCTTCCGAGGAGTGGCTGGTGGGTTTGAACCACCATCCTTCTGGTTAGCAGTCAAGTGTCTTAGCCACTATGCTAATATAGAGTCTTCTAATTAATGAACAAAGTAAGCTGTTCTACTTATTTAAGTCTTTAATTTCACTCAGCACTATTGTATTGTTTTAAGTTTACAATCATTGCACTTCTCTTGTTAATTTTATTCCTAAGTATTTTGATTTTGTTGATAAAACTATAAACAATTTTTTCTTATTTTTTATACTGCTCATAGCTAGAAACATGATATTGTATTTTGTAATGTATTTATAGTTTCCTCAAGAATTTCTACTATAGGGTAATGTTAACTGTGAATAAAGGCAGTTTTACTCCTTTCTTTACATTCTAGATGTCTTTTTTCCTTACTTGCCTGATTGCACGGACTACAACCTCCAGTGCAATACTGAATAGAAGTGGCGGCAGTGAACACCCTTCTTTTGTTCCTGATCTTAGAGGGGAAATATTGCTGTTCACCAAAGAATTTTATTAGCTGTAGGTTTTTCATACATACCCTTTATAAGAATGAGAAAGCTCTCTTCTATTCCTAGTGTGTTGAATGTTTGCAAGATTTTGTTGAATGCTTTCTTGGAATCTACTGAGCTGATCATGTGACTTCTGACTTTATTAATACGGTGTATCACATTAACTGATTTTCACATGTTAAACCAATTTTGCATTCCTGAGACAAATTCTACTTAATCATTGTATATAATCCTTTTTACATGCCGATGAGTTCAGTTTGCTAATATTTTGTTAAGGAGATTTGTATTAATGTTCATTTCTATGAAGTTTCTTTTTAAAATTTTTTATTGTGATTTGGGTTAAAGTTTACAAAGCAAATTCACTTTTCATATAGCACCTCACATACACTTTCTCTCATGACAGACTACAATTTACCACAATGCAACAGCTCCCCTCTAACTTCCTCCCCATGGTTACCTTTCCCTGTGTCCTTCCCTCCCATGTACTGCCCCTTGAGTTCTCTCCCAGTGCATACACAGCCCTTCCATTCTCCCCTGATTGATCTCTCCAAGGAGTGTATCTATCTAATGTAAATGTTCAGCTCATATGCCTGTTTTTTGTTGGGCTGGAAGCCACACGTGTGGGTTCAATTCCAGACCTGAAGGGCAACTAGTGGACATAGTCTCAGTGGTTTCATCAGGCTCTATCAGACCAGGAAACCTGGTCCTTTTTTTTTTTTTTTTTTTTTAATGATTTTGAGTTTTGTTCTACATTGTTCTCCCACTCTATCCAGGATCTCCTACAGAGATCCCCCTCTGAATGGTTGACAGTAGTAGCTAGGCACCATCTATTTCTTCTGGCCTCACAGTCATAAAGGCTGAGGATCTCACAGTGCACCAGTTGCCTGGACTAATTGTTTCCAAGTGTCTTTGGTTTTCTTCCTTTTTCTTTGCTGTGGAGGAGGAGAGACCCATCATTACATATAGATGGGCCCCTGCAAGCTTTTAAGATCCTAGTCACCACTCACCAAAGTAGTCTGTGGAACAATGTTTTTGTGTAGTATGTTATGCCAATTGAGCTTGATGTCACCTGCGACTATGGTTCTGAGCCCACAGGTCCAACTACTCGGTCCTGTTGGGTTGCTGGCTGTGTCCAAGAAGTGACTACAACCTTGCACTTGTCAGCTCTACTATATACGTGGCAATTCTTACAGAACTACCAATACACTTGTAGAAACATTGTCTGCCAACCCTATACACGGTCTTGGGCACACTCCCCCCTGCATGAACATACCTAATAGTTCAGCCTGTCCACCCATCTATCCACCCATATATCAATGTTTGCCTTCACTGACAACGCAGTACTGTACGTGCAAAAGGGTTCATCTTTGTTGTCTGTACTTCCCATGCACCTCTTTCTGTCTTCCTCTTCCTCAGTGCCACCGTGTTGATCACTCACATCTGGTACGTTGCCCTTCTCTTCACCCAAATCAATACTTGTCTCTCCTTATCTAACAGCGTACCCTCCCACCCCGAGGAACCAACTAGAAAATTTCCTTCCATATATAAACCTTTCTTGACTTTTTACAATAATGGACTAATACAGTATTTGTACTTCTGTGATTGACTTACTTCATCAGCACAATCTCCTCCAAGTTCATCCATGTTATGCAGTGTTTTGCTGATTTTATGTTATTCTTTAGGACTGCACAGTATTTAATTGTGTGCATGTATCGTAGTTTGGTTATCTATTCTTCTGTTGATGGGCACCTAGGTTGTTTCCAACTTTTGGCTACTGTAAATAATACTGTGATGAACATGGGTGTGCATATATTTGTTTTTGTCCTGGTGCTCACTTCTTTAGATATATATCTAGCAATGGAATGGCTGGATCAAATGGTATTTCTAATTCCAACTTTTTAAGGAACCGTCATACTGCTTTCCACAGTGGTTGTATCATTTTACAGTCCCATCAGCAGTGTATGAGAGTCCCAATCTCTCCACATCCTCGCCAGTATTTATTATTTTCTGCCTTGTTGAATTTTGCTACTAGTGCTGGGTCAAGATGGTATCTCGTTGTTTTGATTTGCCTCTCTCTAATGGCTAATGATCTTGAGCATTTCTTCCTATGTATTTTGGCTCCTTGAATATCCTCTTTGGTGAAGTGTCTATTCATGTTTTCTGTCCATTTTTAATTGGACTATTTGTCTTTTTGCTGTTGAGATGTTTTCTATAAATTCTAGAGGTAAGTCCCTTGTCAGATCTGTCGTTGCCCAATATTTTTTCCCAATCTGTAGGTTCTCTTTTGACTCTTTTGGAGAAATCTTTGGAAGCACCTAAAGATTTAACTATTAGAAGGTTCCATTCATCTATCTAGTGATGATTTTTGATTTTTTGATGATTTTTGATTTTGTGCTGTTTGTGCATTTTGAGTTATGCTTGGTAGTCTGTATATGCCATATATTAGGTCCCCTAAATTAGCCCCTAGTTTTTCCTTGAGGAACTTTATAGTTTTAGGTTTCACATTTAGGTCTTTGATCCATCTGGAGTTTGTTTTTGTGTATGGT
>NW_006921706.1:7564699-7567512 GCF_000298275.1 Orycteropus afer afer
CTGAGTCTCTTGGGTTTTCTAGGTATAGGATCATATCATCAGCAAATAGGGATAGTATGACTTCTTCCTTACCCATCTGGATGCCTTTGGTTTCCTTTTCTTGCCTGATTGCCCTGGCTAGGACTTCCAATACAATGTTGGATAGAAGTGGTGATAGAGGGCATCCTTGGCTGGTTCCGGTTCACAAAGGGAATGGTTTCAGTCTCTCTCCATTGAGAATAATGCTGGCTGTTGCTTTTGCATAGATGCCATTTATTACGTTGAAGAACGTTCCTTCTATTCCTTTTTTGTTGTGAGTTTTGATCAGGAATGGGTGTTGGACTTTATCAAATGTCTTTTCTGCATTGACTGATACATGATCATGTGGTTCTTTTCCTTTGCTTTATTTATGTGGTGGATGATGTTGTTTGTTTTTCTAATGCTGAACCATCCTTTCATACCTGATAATAACCCGACTTAGTCATAATGAATTATTTTTCATTTTGCATAGATGCCATTTATTATGTTGAAGAATATCCCTTGTATTCCTTTTTTGTTGAGAGTTTTGATCACATGAGTTTTGTTGAGAGATTTGATACCTGGTTTTGGTATCAAGCTTATGCCTGCTTCATAAAATAAATTTGGGAGGATTCCGTCCTTTTCTATGTTTTGAAATAGTTTGAACAGGATTGGTGTCAGTTCTTCTATGAATGCTTGGCAGAATTCTCTGGTGAAACTGTCTGGACCAGGACTTTTTTTTTGTTGGTAATTTTTTTATGACCTGTTCAATTTCTTCTTTTGTTATGGGTCTGTTCAACTTTTCCGCCTCAGTCTGTGTTAGTTCAGGTAAGTAGTGTGTTTCTAGAAATCTGTCCATTTCTTCCAGATTTTCAAATTTGTTGGGGTACAGTTCTTCACAGTACCCTGATATTATCCTTTCTATTTTAGTTGGTTCTGTTGTGATGTTGCCCATTTCATTTCTTATTCATGTTATTTGTATTATCTCCCTCTTTTCCTTTGTTATATTTGCCAGTGGTTTATCAATTTTATTAATCTTTTTAAAAAACCAACTTCTAGTCTTGTTGATTTTTTCTGTTGTCTATTTTCTACTTCATTGTTTTCTCCTTGAATCTTTATTATAATTTCCTTTCTTCTGGTGACTGTTGGCTTCTCTTGCTGTTCTTTTTCTAATTGTTGGAGATGTTGGTTTAAAGTGTTGATTTTCACTCTTTCTTCTTTTTTGATGTGTACATTTATTGTTATAATTTGGTCTCTGATCATTGTTTTTGCTGTATTCCCAAAGATTTTGGTATGGTGCATTTTCATTTTTGTTTGATTCAAGGAATTTCATTTTATTTTAAATTTGTTCTACTACCCACTCATTTGTAAGGAGGGTGTTGTTCAGTTTCCATGTGTGTGTGCTTTTTCTGTTGATCTTCCTAATGTTGATTTCTAATTTGACAGCATTGTGATCTGAGATGATGCTTTGCAGTATTTCAATGTTTTCAAATTTATTACAGCTTGCTTTATGGCCTAACATATGGTCTATCATGGAAAATGTTCCACGTGTACTGGAAAAGAATGCATATTGTGCAGTTGCTGAGTGAATTGCTCTGTAGATGTCTATAAGGTCAAGCTAGTGGATTATATGGTTTAGTTCTTCTGCATCTCTGTTGAGTTTCTTTCTAGTTGTTCGATCTTTCACTGAAAGTCATGTATTAAAGTCTCCTACTATGACTGTGGAGTCATCTATTTCCCTTTTCAATTTTGATTTATGTATTTTGGGGCTCTTTCATTGGGTCCATAGATATTTATTATGGTTGTATCTTCTTGTTCAATTGGTCCTTTAATCATTATATAATGTCCTTCATTGTCTCGTATGGTGGTTTTTGTCTTAAAGTCAATTTGATCAGAAATTAATATTGCTACCCCTGCTCTTTTTTGGTTGCCATTTGCTTGAAATATCTTTTTCCAATCTTTGATTTTTAGTGTATTTTTGTCTTTGTCTCTAAGGTGTATCTCTTGTAGACAGTATATCGATGGGTTATGTTTTCTTATCCAGTCTGCATCTCTCCATCTCGAGCGGTGCATTTAATCCATCGACATTCAGTGAAATTATCAACAAGTATGAATTGGTTGCTGTCATTTTGTTATGTGTTTTTTCATGGTGTTCCTGGTTTCTTTGTTCCATATAATTTTCTGTGCTGAGCTCATTATCTTTATGAATCATGTCATCATTTCTTTTTTTTGCTTTTGTTTTAGTATTTGCTAAATATTTGTGCTTATCCTCTTTTTTATTGTGACGTGAAGGTTTATCATTTTTCTCTGATGTTACCCTATGATTTATCATTTTCTCGCCGAGTTCAGAACAGTCCATTCTATCCTGCAACTTTCTTGACTTCTTCACCATTTAGCAGTTCTGTAACTACAGTATTTTTTCCCTCTTTTTGGTTTGTAGTTGTTCTCATTTGCCAATTGATGTCTCTGGTTCCCTGTTTGGGCAATCTACTTCCATGGTGATACCACCTCAGCCACCCAAGGAGGGTTCGCTATGAGTCAGATCTAACTCGATGGCAGTGTGTTTGGTTTGGGTTTAAGCTTATTTTATTTGAATACTTCCACAGCTGTGTTGGTTTCTGGATTAAGTCATCTAGTAGATTAATGGTCAGTTGTTGCTTGCTATTATTAGCTCTCGGTTCAAAGGACTCCTTTAGTATCTCTTGTAAGGTTGGTCTAGCTTTAACAAGTTCCTTCAATTTCTGCTTATCTGGAAATCTCCTAATTGCACTATCATATTTGAGGGACAATTTTGCCGGGTATATAATTCTTGGTTG
>NW_006921706.1:7567697-7616278 GCF_000298275.1 Orycteropus afer afer
ATCAGAGCTTATTCTTATTGGTTGTCCTTTGCAGGTAACTTTGTTTTTCCCATACTGCTTTCAGGATTCTTTCTTTGTCTTTGGTTTTGATGAGTTTATGATGATATGTCTTGGTGACTGTCTTTTGGGGTCTATCCTGTTTGGGGTTCATTGGACTTCCTGAATGGATATATTCTCATCTTTCATCATATCAGGGAAGTTCTCTTCCAAAAAATCTTGGACAATTTTCTCAGTGGTTTTCTTTTTCTCTTTCTGTTCTGGAATTCCAATGACATGTGGGTTATTTCTTTTGATGGTATCCTACATGAACCTTAGGCTTTCTTAATTTTGTTGTAATATTTTTTTTTGATTGCCCTTTCCAAAGAAGTATTTAGGTATTTGTCTTCAATCTCATTAATTCTGTCTTCCATTGATTTGATTCTACTCCTTTGCCCTTTCAATATATTCTCTATTTCTGAAAATTTAGTATTAATCTTCTGGATTTCTTTCTGTAGATTTTGTATCATTTCTAATTTTTCATTTATTTTGTCATTTTGTTCTTGTATTTTCTTCCGAAATTGTTCTAGGGTATTATCTGTGGGTTCCTTACTTTTGTACTCCTTGATCTATCTCTCAATCCTTGGAAAGCACCTAAATATAATTCTTTTGAATTTCTTATCTGGGAGTTCCAATGCTGCTTCTCCTTCAGGGATGTGTTCTGGGTCTATATCCTGCTCCCTTGTTTCTACCACTTAATCTTGCTTCTTTTTGTGGACTGTGATGGTCTACTGTTTCCAAGAAATTGTGACACTGTTGTATTTAGATCTCTGCTGTTTGTGAGGAGCAGGTAAGGGTAAGTCAGGCTCTTCTGATGGTGGTTGTTTATTGCTGGCCAGTTGGTGGAAAAGGAAATGGTGGCTCTCACTCAGTAAGTGGAGCTGCAGGAGGCATGGGTGTGACTGCATCGTATGGGCACAGTTGCTGTCTCCCACTCAGCTAGACAAAAGCAACAATCAAAAAACCACCAAAAAAGTAAAGAAATGGAAAAAACAAACAAACAAACAAAAGCCATAATATCTGGGGGGGGGGGGAGCATTAAGAGAAAAGAGGTAGAATAGGAGAATAATGAAGAAAAAAATGGGAAAAATGCAAAAAGAAAAACAAGGGATGAGGTTAACCACGAGAAAGAAAAAAATGGGAACCAGGAACAGGAAAGAGAGAAAAAGCTGAAAACTAGAACCTGGGGAGGGAACAGTAAAGAAGAAGAATAAAAAGGATGAAAAATAAATAAATAACAAAAATAGTAATAATTTTAAAACAAACAAACTGGAAAAAAAAAAAAAAAAAAATCAGGGCAGGGCAGGGCACCCAGGCTCTATCTGACCGCACAGACTGGGATGAAACTCCTATCAGCCCAGAAGGTGGGTGATAGTGAGGGATGGCTGTACCTCCATTCACCAAGAGGCTGAGGGGTTTAAGAGTAACAAGGGGAACATAGCACCTTTCCAGTCCTTTGTGTTTGGAAGGTCCTTGAGTTCCCGCAAGTGGAGCCTATTCTTAGGTCCCTGGAATCTGAAAGTACTCTGTCACTTTAAAGATCCAAAATGGTTGAACCGACTATAAACATTCAGAATGGCTGTGCCCTCCTGACAGGCAAAAGTCCACAGCTCAGCCCATCTCTCTCTTCACTTTTTCCCCTTTTATTCACCGGTCACCAGTGCAGTCCTCTGTGCAACCCCTGGCTAGCAGGGCTGATTTTTAGGTTAATTCTTAGGTTCTAACACCACTTGGTACTATCCAAGCTGTCCATGCCATCAGGACCACTGACAGACCATAGTTCCGTATGTCTCCTTTTTCGGTGTTTTCATTCTACTAGTTCTTCCACTAGGTGGAGTTTAGTCCACTTTCGTAACCTTTCTTTCAAAGCTCCAGGCTCCAGGATTATCTTCTGTATCTGTGTTAACTGGTTCCCCTTTTCTTTGTTGAAGAGTGTCTGTGTAATGTGTCTGCTTATTCCGCCATCTTATCAGAACCCCTCTGTGCAGTTTTCTTACGTTGTCTGTCTGGCTTTGACATCAGGGTAATTCTGATATCATAAAATGAACTGGAAGTGTTCCCTTCTTCTCTATTTTCTAAAGAGGTATTATTTTGTCTTTAAGTATTTTATAGAATACACCAAATATGGTCAATGGATTCTTGTAGGAATATTTTTAACTACTAACTCAATTTCTTTACTTGTTATAAGTCTTCCTATTTTCTATTCCTTTTTTAATCAGTTTTGGTTATGTGTTTTTCCAGGAAACTGTCCATTTCATCTAAATTGTTTAATTTGATGGTACAAAGTTTCTATAATATTCCTATATAAGATTCGTCAAGTTCTGTAAGCTTGATAGTGATGCCACCTCTTTTACTCCTGATTTCAGTAATTTCTCTCTTTTTATTTTCTTTGTTATTCTAACTAAAGGTTTGTTGATTTCATTGATCTTTTCAAAGAACCAATTTTTAGTGTCATTGATTTTTCTCTAATAGTCTTTTGTTCCTTGGGTTCTGTGTTAATCTTTATTATTTCCTTCCTCTGCTTGCTTTTGTTTAGTTTGTCTTTTTTCAGTTTTTTTAAGATGGAAGCTTAGATAACTGATTTGAAATTGCTCACATTTTCTGATATGCCTATTTAAATTTAAAGGTACCAATTTTCCTTGAAGCACTGGTTTAGCGGCATACAAATTTTGGTTAAGTTGTGATTTCATTTTCATTCAGTTAAAATTTCCCTCGAATTATTAAAAGAGTGTAGTTCAACTGACAAACATTTGGGGGTTTTCTAGGATTTGTTTCTATTACATAATTTCAAAATTTTGAAATCTATTGAGACTCATTTTATGGCTCAGTATATGGTCTAACTTAGAGAATGCTTCACATGTGCTAAAAAAGGAGTAAGTATTTTGTAGCCACTGGGGTGTGTTTTCTATATAAGTCAGGCCAAGTTGAGTGCTAATGTTTGTTAAAATCTACCTGCTTGCTTATTTGCCATACTGAGAGTAGAATATTGAAATCTCCAACTATACAGCTGAATCAATTTCTTCTTTCAGTTTTTGCTTCATATATTTTGGAACTCTGTTGTTACATGCATAACCATTTATAATTTTATCTTCCTGATGTATAGATCTTTTGTCACTATGAATTTCTCTGTGTCTTTAGTAATACCTTGTCTTACAATCTATTTTGTCTATTAAGATAGCTACTCCAGCACAATTACAACTACCGCTTTCAACATTTATCTTTTTCCATACTTTCATTTTCAATCTATTTCTGTCACTGAATTTAAAGTGTCTCTTACAGACAGTATATAGTTGACTAATGCTTTTTTTAACCCACCAGCCACTCCTCAGAAGGAAGATGGGGCAATCTACTTCTGTAGTGATACTGCCTCGGCAACCTAAGGAGGAGTCGCTATGAGTCAGGTCCGACTAGACAGCACATGCTTTTAAATGCAGTCTTCAATCTCTGCCTTTTGAGTGTTTAATCCATTTACATTTAATGCGATTAATGATATGGTTAAATTTACATTTGATATTTAGTTAAGCATTTGCTATTTGTTTATGTCTTTTAGTTTCTGATCCTGTACGCCTCCCTTACTGTCCTCTTTTCAGAATGAGCATTGAAGTTTTCTCAATCTTTGTTTACATGGAAATATTTTTTTCACCTTCATTTTGGAAGAACACTTTTTTGGACACAGTGATAGTTAAAATCGTCTGCCAACTTGGCCAGCATGCTTTTGAGCGGCTTGGGAACTGGATGTAGTTATTCCCCATGATGAGACTGATGTGGTTATAATCAATTCCATGGTGGAATCTGCTGTAAGCAGCTAATTAGTTGCCTTTAGGGTATGGCCTGCTTCCAGTACATGTGGAAAAAGCTTTGAGAAATCCTGCATTTGGCCCAGTCTTCATCTCTTGTTCCTGAACTTGTACCAGTGGCTTCCCTTGTTGTCTGCCAATCTTGGGATTGTTCCTGGACTTGAACCAGTGGCCTGCCACGTTGCCTGCTGATCTTGGGATTGTGCTATTTTACCTGCTGATCCTGAGTTCGTCAGCTTCAGCAACCAGTACCTGCATGAGTCCTGCAGTACCTGCTAGAGAAGAAGCCTCCAGCTTCAGTGGGTCTGGAACAAGAGGCAGAGCTGAAGCCCAAAGTCAAGGGGCCTTTATCTAGCCCCTAGAGCCAGCAATCTGAATATGGACTTCTAGCCTCCTAAACTATAAGAGAATTAATTCCTGTTTGTTACAACCATCCACTTGTGGTATTTCTGTTATAGCAGCACTAGAGTGCCAAGACAGATACTGTGCACTTGACTGACATTTTATGTTTGTTTGAGCACACTGAAATGTAATTCTACTGACTTATGGCCTCCACTGTTTCTGATGAAAAGACAATTGCCAGTTAAAGGTATTATTGGTACTAGTTCTCTGTGTGTGATGACTCATTTTCCTTTCTCTGCTTTCAAAATTTTTCTCTTTACTTTTGGCTAATTTGGAAAATTTACTGCCATTATTTCTTCAATTTATTTATTTATTTATTCATTCATTTATTTATTATTTTTTGCTTCTCTCTCTATGCAGTTAAGGAGCTCTGATAGCATAGTGCCTAAGGCACTTGCCTGCTAACCAGAAGGCTGGCGGTTCAAACCCACCAGCCACTCTTCAGAAGGAAGGTTGGGCAACCTACTCCCGTAGTGATACCACCTTGAAAACCCAAGGAAGGGTCGCTATAATTCTACTGGTCTACCTTCAATTCACTGATTTTTCTGCCATCTCAAATCTGCTGTGGCACACCAATGAATCTTTCATTTCTGTTACTGCACCCTTAACCTCTAGAATTTTTGTTTCCTACTTTTTAGTAATTACTGTATTTTTTAGGATATTCTTTATTTACTGACTCACTGGTGTTCTACTTTTCTATACTTCTTTAAAACAGTTTCCTTTAACACTTTGAATGTATTTATACTGCTTTGAAGTTTTTGTCCGCTGAGTCCAACATATGGAGATTTGTAGGCAGTCTTCACTGACTGTCTTTTTTTAAAAGTATGTATGGGACACACTTTCCTGTTTCTTTCCATATCTCTAATTTTTTTTGGTGAATAATACATGTCATGCCTAAGGCACTTGACTGCTAATCAGAAGGCTAGAGGTTCAAACCCACCAGGCACTCCTCAGAAGGAAGGCTGGGCAATCTACTTCTGTAGTGATACCACTCAGAAACTCAAAGAGGGGTTGCTATGAGTCGGGTCCAACTCAACGGCAAATAACAACAACAACAATGCATGTTAGATAATATACTTTAAGAACTCAAGATTCTGCTTCCCCCCTTAGAGGTAGCTGCTTTCTTGTCTGTTTGCTTTCTTAGTAACCTTATAAACTAAAATCTGTGAACTCTTCTCCCTGCAATGTTTGGCTACTGATATCTCTATGTTACCATTATTTCTCTCATTTTTCTTTTTAAGCTTAGTTTCCTAAGAGATCATCACTGTTTTGCCATAGCTGCTCAGCCAAAGACTGGTAAGAGGTTTTGTTCAAACACCTCAAGCCAGTAAGTCTTCTTCTCTCTGATGATGGATTTGAGTGTAGAATGGGAAACACATTCAAAATCTAGGCATTTTGCAAGTCTGCTCCAGATTTTATTTTTCACCAACCCTCTTATTCTTGGCTCCATTGGCCAGGGATGTGTGGTTGGCTTGGGTCCACTCCATTCTCTGCTGTGTAGGTGCACAACCTCCAGTCAACCTAGGATATATGTTGAACTTATCAAGCTGCATGACTGACTTTCCTCCTAGAAATTTCTGTTAAAGCCTAGCTAGCTTTTTTCTCCCCTTTTTTTCTTTTTTTTAATTGTGATTTGGGTGAAAATTTACAGAGCAAATTCACTTTCCATACAGCAGTTCACATACACTTTGTCTCATGACATTGACTACAATTTACCTCAAAGCAACAGCTTCCCTCCCACTTCCTCCCGATAGTTACCTCTTCCCTATGTCCATCCCTCCATGTACCCCCGGCCCCCTGAGCTGTCTCCCTGTGCATAAACAGCCCTTCTTTCTCCCATGATTGTTCTCTCCAAGGAGTGTATCCACCTCAGGTAAATGTTCAACTCCTATGCCTGCCTTTTGTTTGGCTGAAAGCCACATGTGTGGGTTTAATTCCAGACCTGAAGGGTAGCTGGGGGGATATAGTCTCAGAGGTTCCACCAGGCTCTATCAGACCAGCCAACCTGGACCCCCTCTTTTTTTTCCAAATGATTTTGAGTTTGTTCCACATTGTTCTCCCTCTCTACCCAGGATCTCCTACATAGATCCCCCTCCGAGTGGTTGACAGTGGGAGCCAGGCACCATCTAGTTCTTCTGGTCTCATAGTTGTATAGACTGCAGATTGCATGGTGTACCAGTCAAAATCCTACCTAGTTTTCCAATCAACTACTTGCCCTAAATTGAACCAAAACCTGAGACCAGCAGAGCCATTGACCCTCACCTGTTTGCTTGGTACCAAGACTACCACTTTAACTTCCAATGCTCCATATTAAGTGAGATGTCTCCAGCAGGGACAGCAAAATTGCTGGTTTTTAAGACCTGCCCTATCCTGGATGAACTACCATAGGAAAGAACTAGATGCAGAGAAGGGGAAAAGAGAAGTAGCCCTAGACAAGAACACCACAAATGTGTGCTATTCTTACTCTAAGTCCAGTAGTTTTCAATTTAATGTGCTTGGCTATTTCCAGAGCACTAAAATGGTTGATCTGACAGTTTTATGTATCTTTATGGTTTCTTTCTGTGGTGAGCAATCACATCTTTTCACTCAGTCATGTCAGTTATTTCTTTTCAAACAGTACACATTGTGGGTTGCTGTAGTCTAAAGTTCAAATGTTGATTAACGTTTGTGCTTCTATTTCCCTCTAAGAAAAAACTTCCAGTTCACTCTTTTGTTACTCATATTGCATGCAGAGACTGGATGATCACTTTTTAAAAGAAGTGTTATAGAAGACATGAACTTTTCAACCAAAGTTTCTGTAATTTTATAAAACTAAACAGTAAAAGATAAAGCTATCAGGAAAAACAACCCAAAAGATAATTATGCAAGAATCACATACTTTAGGTTATTCATAATTAATAATTTATTAGGTCATAAAACTATTCCTCAAAGACATGTTTCACTACTCAGTCCAAAAAGCAACAACACGCTGCTGAACATGATAAATAAGCTAAAAAAACAGAAAACACTATCCTACCACTGTAGAGGGCTGTGATCTGTAGGTCTGGTTACTACACCTCAAAAACAAGAAAGGTGAGGTAGAACAAAAGATAACAACTAAAATAAGAAAGATACTAAAGTTATTACATAAAATTAGACTTCATTTTGGAAAAGCTGAAGCTGAATGGGTACAGAACAAATGTTTATAAAGGAGATAAAGGGCAAAAAAAAAAAAGTAAACTCAGACTTCTTCACCAAAACTTATAAGAGATAAGATTAAACTTAAATTCTAAAAGAGGTAAGGTTAGGACACATAAAAGCTGTACTATTATATTCAGGAAAAGTAAGAATTTTCTAGGATCAACACAGGTGCTAGACTGAAAATAGAAATAACTTACCTCTTTCAGTTGATCAGCACTCCCCCATGATGCAGAGCGCTGATGCGACTTCTTTTCTGATCCTTCTTCTGCCCAACAGCTAGGTGTCTTTAAAAAAAAAAAAGATAAGCATGAAAAGTAAGCAATCTTGTCTCAACTCACTGATCTCACAGCAACTAAAATTTATTTCAAAATCTAAGCACATTACTAGATCAGGGGCTATAGTGAAACCTTTTGAATGTTAGGATCTTAGAAGCACATGAAATGTTTAAAAAAACATTGTCAAATTCTGAATTATATATGATCTAAGATGTCTCCAAGTCACCTTTCTTAAAACATTCGGTATGTTCAAATCAACATGATTAACTTGAAAGTTACTGAATTCAAAGAGATTCACACATTGGTATTTTTTTAAACGAATAGCCAAACTAAATGTAAAATATTATTTCTATTAAATACAATGGCCAGAAGTATGATTAACAGAACTAACTAGCCTAGAAGCACTGGGGTTACAGTGACCCACTTGTCAAATATCTAGATAGCTAGAAGGGTGATTTTATCACTTTTCCTATACAGAGGGAACAGAGTACTAATACACAGTATCTTCTTTGAAAAATATGAGGTATATTTATATGAAAAATGTAAAGTAACTTAAAAAAATACAGCTTATTATAAAAAATTTTAAAGAGATTTAAAAGAATAAATATGAACTAAATAAACTGACCCAAGACTGAAATGATGCATCTTTAAAACAAAGAAACAAAAAACAAGATAGTTAACAGAAAATAGAATCTTCTGTTATTTAAAATCTCATTTTAAGTTATTTTGCAATTAATAGACTCTGATTGAGTAAAACATTAATGGCTCATATGTAAGTTTAATTTGAAATTGAAGAATATTAAAACAAGTCCATGAGAGCCAAAATATGACCTTGAGTATATCTCACATGAATTCAGAGACAATCTGAAAAACAGATTTGCTGCACTGAATACCAGTGACGGAAGATCAGATGAGTTGTGGGATGACATTAAGGACATTATACATGTGGAAAAAAAAAAGTCATAAAAAAGAGAGGAAAGGAAGAAAAGATCAAAATGGAAGTCAGAGCAGACTGTAAAACTCGATCTTGATGGACAGAGGCTAACAAGAATGGAAGAAATGATGAAGTAAAGAGTTGAACAGAAAATTCCAAAGGCTGGCTTGAGAAGACTAAGAAATACAATGAAATGTACAAAGACCTGGGGATAGAAAATCAAAAGGGAAGAACATGCTCGGCCATTTCTCAAACTTAAAGAAATAAGGAAAAAATAAAGGCCTCAAGTTGCAAAACTGAAAGACTCTGTGGGCAAAATATTGAATGATGTAGGAAGTATCAAAAGAAGACAGAAGGAATACAGAGAGTCACTGTACAATAAAGAATTGGTAGATGTTTCAGGAGGTAGCATATGATCAATAACCTACGGTACTGAAGGAAGAAGCCCAAGATGACTGAGGATACTGGTGAAATACAAGCCTTCAGGAACAGACGGAATACCTACTGAGATGTTTCAATGATGACAACACTGGAAGAGCTCACTCATTTATGCCAAGAAATCTGGAAGGCAGCTATCTGGCCAGTTGACTGGAAGAGATCACTATCTGTGCCCAATCCAAAGAAATATGATCTAACAGAATGCAGACATTATCAAACAACATTACTGATATCATACACAAGTAAGATTTTGCTGAACATATTCAAAAACAGTTGCAGCAGTACTCTGATTGAGAACTGCCAAAAATTCAAGCCAATCTCAGAAAATGATGTGGAACGAGGGATGTCATTGACATCCATGGATCTCGGCTGAAAGCAAAGAACAGCAGAAAGATGTTTACCTGTGTTTCATTGATTATGCAAAGACATTTGACCGTGCGGTTCATAATAAAGTATGGATAACACTGTTAGCACAGGAATTCCAGAATACTTAATTGTGCTCATGAAGAACCCCTACATAGACCAAGAGGCAGTTGTTCAAACAGAACAAGGGGATACTGCATGGTTTTAAATGAGGAAAGCTGTATCAGGGTTGTATCCTTTCACCATACAGTCTTTACACTGAGCGAATAATCTTGAGAAGTTGGATTATATGAAGAAGAATGTGGTATTAGGATTGGAGGAAGACTCAACAACCTGAGATATGCAGACGACACAACCTTGCTTGCTGAAAAGTGAAGAAGGCTTAAAGCACTTACTGATGAAGATCAAAGACTACAGTCTTCACTGTGGATTACATCTAAACATAAAGACAACAAACGTCCTCATAACTGGACCACTAAGCAACATCATGATAAATGGAGAGAAGACTGAAGTTGTCAGGGATTTCATTCTACTGGGATCCGTAATCAATGCCTATGGAAGCAGCAGACAGAAGATCAAATGACGTACTGCACTAGGCAAATCTGCTGCAAAAGACCTCTTTAAAGTGTTAAAAATCAAAGGGTTACACTTTGAAGACTAAGGTGTGCCTGATCCATGCCATGGGATTTTCAAAAGCCTCATATGCATGTGAGAGATGAACAATAAATAAAGAAGCCTGCAGAAGAATTGATGCATTTGAGTTGTGGTGTTGGCAAAGAATATCGAATGCACCATGGACTGCCAGAATGAACAAATCTGTCTTGGAGAAAGTACAGCCAGAATGTTTCTCAGAAACAAGAATGGCCAGACTTTTTCTTTCATACTTTAGTTATGTTATCAGGAAGGACCAGTCAGTGAAAAATACAAAGACCCTCCACAAGAGAGATTAACACAGTAGCTTCAACATTGCTTTCAAGCACAGCAACAATTGTGAAAATGGAGAAGGACCAACTTGATGGAACCTAAAAACAAGAGACACTGTAGCCAAATGGAACATAAAATACTAAAACCCAAATGATGACACAAAGTGGTAAGACTATTTAGTAACTGTGTTAAAAATTAAAAAATATTATACTACAATGTCTAATACATGAGAAAAGTCTTAGGGCAATACAAATTAGGGAAAGTAAAAAGCACTATATGAAGATAGGCAAAGGGTAAATGATTACTAAGATAAATACATTGTTGTTGTTAAGTGCCATCAAGTCAGCTCTGACTCACAGTGACCCTGTTGTTGTTATTTGCTGTCGAGTCAGCCCCGACTCATAGGGACCCCTCCTTGGGTTTCCAAGGCAGTATCACTATGGAAGTAGGATTGCCCAACCTTCCTTCCGAGGATAGTGACCCTATGTACAACAGAATCAAACATTGCCTGGTCCTGCACCAGCCTCTCAATGCCTGCCATGCCTGACCCCATTGTTGCAGCCAGTGTGTCAATCCATCTTGCTGAGGGCCTTCCCTTGTTTCACTGACCCTCCACTTTACCAAGCATGACATCTTTCTCCAGGGAATGGTCCCTTCTGACAACATGACCAAAGTAGGTAACATGAAGTCTGGCCATTCTCACTTCCAAGGAGCATTCAGGCTGTACTTCTTCCAGGGCAAATTTGTTAGTTTTTCTGGCAGTCCATGGTACTTTGACTATTCTTCAACACCACAACTAAAATGCAGCAACTCTTCTTTGGTCTTCTTTATTCATTGCCCAGCTTTCACATGCATATGAGGCTATTGCAAACACCATAGCTTAGTCTTCAAAGACATGTCAAAAAAGAGAAGGTTAGCACTCCCCCTGTCGAGGAAGGAAGAGGCCCTTGGGCCTTACAACACATACAAGGTTAAGATAAATGAATATAGTTTTAAAAAAATTTTTATTACATACAGAAAAAGCTATCTTTTATGTTGACACTGCACCTGTGAATCTACATAATATTATAAGCGCCTCCGAAGAAGCCCGGAAGGAAGGTTGGGCAATCTACTTCCGTAGTGATACTGCCTCAGAAACTCAAGGAGGGGTTGCTATGAGTCGGGTCTCACTCGATGGCACATAACATCAACAACATGAAGAAGCCACCCGTTCTATTTTATACAACTCAAGATGCTTGTTGACAACTTTTTAAGTTGTTACCACCTCTTAAAAGGAGCTCTGGTAGCATAGTGCCTAAGGCACTTGACTGTTAACCAGAAGGCTGGCGGTTCAAATCCACCAGCCACTCCCAGGAAGAAAGGTTGGGCAATCTACTTCCGTAGTGTTAACCTCCTTGGAAACCCAAGGAGGGGTCGCTATGAGTCGGGGTCCACTCGACGGCACATAACACCACCACCACCACCTCTTAAAAGTAACGAAAATTGAAGATGCCAATAAAGACAGAAAGCTAGTTGAATAAATATAGAAATAAACTGCTTAAACAGTTTACTACTAAAGTGAAGCTGTTTAGTCATAACATTTTATTCAACTTATTCTAAGAATAAGAAGTATCAATGTATTACATATGCTGCTTGCAAATAATTCAGTAATTAAAATTTTCTAAATTCAGTCCCAGACAAGACAAACTACTCTGAAAAGAATTTAGGTTCCTTAACTACATTGTTGAGTCAGAATCAACTCGATGGAAATGGATTTTTTTGGTAAATACATCATAAGATTAACTGGTTGGTGCACAGTTCAGTATTCAACTACTAACTAGGTCTCTAGGTGGCACAAATGGCTTGTGCGTAGCTAAGTGAAGGTTTGGTGGTTTGAACTGACCCAGGGGTGCTGTGGAAGAATGGTCCTATCTCTCTCCTTCCATAAGATTACAGACACTGAAAATATAAAGCGTAGTTTTACTCTACAATGCACGGGGTACACCGTAAGTCAAGAATGACTCAAGAGCAATGAGTTCTAGTGCTTTTTTTTTTAAAAAAACACACATATCTTTAATAAGCAATTTATTCTGTAATTACTCAATTATGACAAGCTAATTTTAGTCAAACTTTTACTATAAGGAGTTCTGGTGGCACTGTGGATAAAGTATGGGCTGATAACCAAAAAATCAGTGGTTGGAATCCACCAGGCGCTCTTTGGGAAAGATGAGGCAGTCTGCTTCCATAAAGATTTACAGGCTTGGAAACCCTACAAGAGTTTCTACAAGGTCTACTGCCCTACAAGGTCACTATGAGTTGTGATTGACTTGACCGTAGTGGGACTTTGTTTTTGATTTTTTACTTTAGGAATTTATACAACTTCCTATTTCATCTTTCCACCAAGTGTAAGCATTATTCAAGTTAAAAATTTTGTGATAATGATAACAATCTTTACAACTTAAAAGTATATTCATAGGAAACAAGTAGACTGCTCCATAACTGTTTAACAATAACAATGCTTATAACACTAATAATTGTCATTTCATTCAGCTCTAACTTTTTTGAAGAATATTTAAGTATACTGTAACTCTAATTTATAGATAAATCAGTAGCCTAAAGAACTTTTGTGACTGCCTCAGTCCTGCACAGCACAATGACAGCAAGTGGAATTAAATCTAAGGTCTTTTATCTCAAAAAATATTCTTTTTATGTTATCATTGTTTTCTTAAAACCAAATGTTTTGATTATTATTTGATTACATCAGAATGTATTATAAATTACATAAAAGAAAAAACGCACTACAGAAGAATACTTATGCTCACGAAACCAAGCTAGCAGAGTATGTTGTTGTTGTTGTTATTTGCCGTCGAGTCGGCCCCGACTCATAGCGACCCCTCCTTGGGTTTCCGAGGCAGTATCACTACGGAAGTAGGACTGCCCAACCTTCCTTCCGAGGAGTGGCTGGTGGGTTTGAACCGCCAGCCTTCTGGTTAGCAGTCAAGTGCCTTAGGCACTATGCTACCAGAGCTCCTAGCAGAGTATGTAGTTATTTTAAAAGTGAAAAACCACTGGAAGCATTCTCTCAATCATGTTACTATTTGAGTTACACATATATAAGTTGTTTAAATATATTTACCATAGTTAAACTTCCTAAAACACAGAGAGTAATTTCATTTTAATTACATCAATTTAAAATACACAAAAATCTCTAGTCTACAAATATACCCTACAGACTGCACTGCCCAACACTATTTTTTTTTTTTTTTTTTTTTGCCACATGTGGCTTTTTAAATTAATTAAATAAAACTAAAAATTAAGTTTCACAATCACAATAGCCATAGTTCAAATGCTCATTAGCCATTGTGGCTAGTGGCTACTGGCTGCTGTATAGGACAGTATAGATATAAAACATTTGCATCAATGCACAAAGTTCTATTAGAGAACAGTGTTCTATATATTTAATCAATGATTTTAAACAGATTATTATAGCCAAAGTAAACCCAAAAGATGGCTATTTTGTTTATGGAATCTATTTAAAGTCAATGCTTGTAAAGCCAGAAGTGAACTAGTCTAATCCGATTTGTTAAATTGGAGTATTTGAGAAATGTTTTACCATTTGAATTAGTAAAATAACAACACAAAGTATCATAAATTCTTTCCTTTCACATCATCAAGCAGCACCTTCGATCTGGCCTGTTAATCTGTCCACAGATTAAGGAAGAGTCTACCAATAACCAAACCTAGGAAACATGGTATTAAAATGACACCGTAATATAGATATTGGCAATGTTGGAGAAAGGTAAGCAGTTAGAACAAAGCTAAACCAGGCAAATGAACTATAAAGGACACCAATCATCAAGACTAGCATTTTCCAAACCGTGCTCCTCATAACATTGCTCCTGGGTATTAGTAAGAATGTTTGATAAATTATATTTTGTCAAATAAGAATATTTTTAAGAATCATCCACTATTAGTGCCATAATTTTAACATCAAAAAGGTAGCAGAGAATTTTGGTGAGCAGTGACTGGGATGTTAAAAGCTTTCAAGCAGCCGTCTAAGATACAACTATTGGTCTCGTCTCATCTAGAGCAAAGAAGAGTGCAGAATATCAAAGTCATCTGGAAATAGTCCAAAGATATGATGGCCTACAAGGACCTCAGCCTTCATGACCCTGAGACCAGAAGAACTAGATGTACCTGGTTACCAACACCAGCCACTCACAAAAGATCAAAATTGGAGATCCTGATTAGAGTCAGGGGGAAAAATGTGGAACAAAATTCAAAAACACAAAAATGACTACAATTACTCTTTGGATAGAGACTGGTGGTATCTCTGAGACTATGGCTCTGGGTTATCCTTCAGGCCTAGAAATGGACTCACTCCTGTGGATTGGCTCTCAGCCAAAGAGTGTAAAGAAATACATGCAGATCACCTACCCAGGGAGATGCATATACCTACCCTGGGGAGATCCACCCCTTAGATCAATCAGCCCTGAGACATCAGAGGGGCAGCATTCACATAGAAAGAAAGCTAGACAGACAGGAATGCATAGATAAGAAGGGCACAGGGAGGGGAAAGTCACAGGGAGGAGAGGGGAGGAGAGGGGAGGAAAGGGGAGGAGAGGGGAGGAGAGGGGAGGAGAGGGGAGGAGAGTTCTTCATGGCTGGGGATTGTAATCAGGGCCGTGAAATCAAATGTGTATGAACTGTTGAATATAAAACAAATCTGCTTTGTAAATTTACACCCAAAGCAAATAAAAAAACAAATACAGTAAAAATAAATATTTTATTTAAATAAATAATATTTATATTTAGATAAATAAATACAACAACAAAAAAAAATGTTTGATAACAAAGGATTCCATGGTAAAATAAGTTTGGAAATACATAATTTCTGCTATCCAATGCACAATGCATGTTAGCATTTCGAAAACTCAAAAACACATACACACACACACATTATTTTTAACAACCTGTTTAACTTCTCTTATTTACATAACCCAGAACATTTATCTTTCAAGTATGCTTGTTAACATCCTGCAGAACACTACTCTGCAGACAGCTTGGAATGAAATGCAGTCCTCAATCATTTGTATTGCACATAATAGCTTGCTCTTCAGTCTCCATACTACAGGGAATTCTTCCTTTCTAGCTACCTCCACCAGACTACTAGGGAAGATAAAATGAACTTTGTACACAACTGAATAATGCAAAACCAAAGCATCTATCTCTAAGGCAGTTGACCAAAAAAAAAAAAAGTGGTTGGCTAAAAAAAAGAAAAATCTCTTTTATGTGAAGCAGATGTGTAAAGGCCTTTTTGATCCCCACACTCTGGAATTGTCTGAAATCCAGCTCAAGAGTTAGACTGTCTCTCCAACCCTCAGGTCCATCTTCTAAGCTCTGGTGTCCTACGTCAGGATCGCTTCATCTCTGAGGGAGGGAAAGGTCTACAGGACTACACTGGTTTCAAAATGAATACCCATAAGACAAGTTATTTTGGCTAGGTTAACCAAAGAGCTTAAAATAGCGGGTATCTTTGTTATATCTTTATTTGCAATTAGCATGGGTAAATATGCTTTCCTACTTTATCAATTTCAAAACAGTTCAAACTAACTCCTAGTAAGAAAATATTCTTCTTTAATATTCAAGAGCCTAAAGCTACTTCTAAAAAATTCCAAAATAAACAAACAAAAAAAACTAATCACTTCACAAAATTATCTTAATCTTATTTAAAACTAGAAGTTATTTAAAACTTTAAAGTCTATTTTTTTGTGTGGTTCATCACTCTATAAATTAGAGTATAATTTATTATGGAAATAGGATTATTGATCACTCATAGTATGAAAAGATTAATAAACCTAGCAAGAAATGAAACAGTAGTAGTTGAAAATCAAAGATAGTTAAACTAAGAGTTAATTATGATTACAGATCAATTTTAAATGATAAAAATGTTCTAAGGTAACATCAAACTCTTCATTATTTGTAAGTATATAATTTAAATATTTGGTTTTCTGTTGATTAATAACAATTTTAAAGCCTTTTTTTTTTAATCTAAAAGATCATTTTTTTATCTAAAGATTATTTAAAAAAGTCTATCCTCATGAAGAACTCTGGTGGCATAGTGCCTAAGGCATGTGGCTGTTAACCAGAAGGCTGGAGGATCAAACCCAACAGCCAGTCCTCGGAAGGAAGACTGGACAATCTACTTTCGCAGAAAGTGACCTCGGAAACCCAGGGTCACTATGAGTCAGAAATGATTCAACAACAGTGTGGTTTGTTTTGTTTTGTTTTGTTTTTCTCGTGAAGCATTACAAAGGAGCACAGAAAGATTCTGATTCTAGTATAATCATCCTTTTGCCTGTCTTGTAACAGGGGTAATCATGTAAGTCTCTGCTTTAGCTCTTAATATAGAATGTAGAAAAAGCCAAGGATCAGCTGGAAAAACACACAGAAGTTGTTAAGATTTAATTTTTATTTCATGTGAAGTTGGAGGGTTTTAAAAACTTTAGGAATTTAGTGATAAGTTATATACTCAAATTTTTTATCAAGTTCCAACTATAGACATACATACATATATACACATACATTTTATACACACACACACACACACACACACCAAGTTATAGGCTCATTATGTTAGACCAGTCTCAAAGTATGCTTTTCAGATGAGCAACATCAGTTATCACCGAGGAACCTGTGAGAAATGGAAATTCTCAGGCTCAACCTCAGATCTACTAAATCCTACCAGTATAGGTAAGGCCCAGCAACTGTTTTAGCAAGCTAATTCTGATGCAAGCTAATGTTTGAGTACCACTATGACACTTAAGGAATAAAAAATGAATAAATATAGATTATGCATTCCAGGTGTAATGCTGATTATTAACTACTCATTTTTCTTATAGGCTAATATTCTTTAACCAACCAAAAAACCAAACCCAACTCACTGCTGTTGAGTCAGTCCTGTTGACTCATAGTGACCCCTCCTTGGGTTTCCGAGGCAGTAACTCTGTGGAAGTAGATTGCCCAATCTTTCTTCCATGGAGTGGCTGGTGGGTTTGAACTACCAGCCTTCTGGTTAGCAGTCAAATGCCTTAGGCACTACACCACCAGAGCTCCCATTCTTTAACAAGTGTAATATAAATTTACATATAACTGTATCTGTTGGAAATTAACCATAAATGCCAACATAAACACTGTCTGGAGCTATGTAGAAAGTACTTTAGCAGGAATACGTTCTCCCTTCATTGAGAAATATTTCACGGTAGCCCACAGCAAGGACAAATTTTACCGGAGTGTTGAAGTAAAATGTACGCAATCCATTCTCTATAGTGTATGAAATCCATTATCTATTTTAGGCCTCAATGTGTTCAACATACAACGGGGTCAAAGTCTGTGAAGTAACAGTTTGTGATTTTCCAGATTAGGAACCAGGACACTTACTCAAAAGAGTTGAGAAGTTTTATATCTATTTTGAGATTTTAAGACTGAGGAAGGGGGTGGGGGTGGGTATGTGTTGGTGGTAAATCTCTGGATTGGCAATTTTTGAAAACAGGAAATACCACAGAAATCAACTATTGCATCTGTGCTAGACATGATAAAATGAAACCATTTGTCTTACTCTGTAAGAAATACTAATTTGAGAAAAAGTAGCAATAGTATATGCTAACAAGCTTAAGAATTTAGTTGCAGGGCTTCAAAAATTTGATACCAGATATAAAAAGAAATATGAGAACAATTAAATTTTTTAAGAAGTAATATTCCCAAACACTTTAAATCCTTAAAACAATACATTCAACAATCATATTGGAACACAGCTTCCCCTGAATTATCCAATAGATAAATTTGTTGTTCCTTGATAGCTTTTAATCTGTTATTTTTTAAATCTCATACCTGACAGGTGACTATTAGCTATCTGATAAAAATATTTCTATATTATTCTAAAATTAAGGAGATCTGGTGGGGTAGTGTCTAACACATCTGACTGCTAACCAGAAGGCTGATGGTTCAAACCCACTAGCCACCCCTCAGAAGTAAGACCAGGCAATCCACTTCCATAAAGATTTATTGCCTCAGAAACCCAATGGGGGTCTCTGTGAGTCGGAATCAACTTGATGGCAGTGAGTCTGGTTTTAGTTTTATTCTAAAAATACCCACTGAAGTCATGAAGACTTACAGCACCAAGCTGACAGTATGAATATCATCAATGGGATAACTAAGTAATATGGGATAAGGGGTAGTAGTTTTCGTAACAATATAAATCATTCTGTCACACTTGGACCAATAAATCAGAAATGCCATTTGTTACTTGCAAGATTGCACAGTAGACATGCAATAGCTACCTCTGACTGAATACATATAGATATAGATAGGAATATATGTATTCATTCATACATATATTAATATATGTATATATAAATATATTCATTTATATATATACACACACATGTATGTCTATATACAGACATATATAGATACCAATTTATTATCTTACAGTCCTATAAGTCAGAAGTCCAATTTGACTTAGCTTGTTTACCAGCTTCTACTTTTACAAGGCTAAAATCAAAGTGCCAGCTGAATGGGCTCTTAACGAAAATAGGCTGCCCACATTCCTTCTCATGCTTTCACGTCACCCCCTCCAGCATTAACAGCTCAAACCTTTCTCAATGCTTCCAAACTGTTCAACTTTCTCTTCTGCCATATCTGACTTCCTCTTCTGTCACGTCTCTTCTGACTCTGTTTATAAAGGCTTGTATGATAAGATTGGGCCCATCTAAATAATCCAAATTAATCTCCACATTTTAAAGTCAAGTAACTACAATTTGGTTAAGGCATTCGGTGCTAAGCAAAAGGTTGGCAGTTCAAACCCACCAGCCACTCCATGAAGACAGATGAGGAACTCTGCTTCCATAAAGATTTGCAGCATTGGAAACCATATGTGGGTCACTATAAGTTGGAACTGACTTAATGGCAATGAGTTTGGTTTGGGTTTTTAGTAACTAGAATTACATTAGCAAAGTCCCTTAGCCAGTACTAGATTAGTGTTTGATTAAATAGCCAAAGGATGGGAATTTGGGGGAAGCCATCATTGGAATTCTATCTACCATGCATCATGACTTGTGCGGCTAAAGCTGATGGACCCAAACTAAAAAACCAAACTCACTGCTGTCAAGTCGATTTTGACTCATAGCGACCCCTTCTTGGGTTTCCGAGGTGGTACACTACAGAAGTAGGACTGTTCAACCATCCTTCCAAGGAGTAGCTGGTGGCTTTGAACCACCAGCCTTCTGGTTAGCAGTCAAATGCCTTAGACATACGTTGCCTCATACATCTGAGTTTGCTAACTTTGGCTGCTGCTTTTGTAAGACTGACACCTCTGAAACGAGGTGCTATGAACAACCAACAAAATTACATAGCATTCTTCACACTCAGCTTCCGTCTCCTCAACCACTGTACAGTCCAGATATCACTAATAGTTCTTTATGGTCAGGGTTTCTCAAATGCTCCTAACAATAGCATTTACCTTTCCCAAGATCCTACTCTCTAGATCCAGATTCAGTACATCAGGATGGGGTCTCAAGATGTCTGAATAATTACTGGCCTACTAAGAATGCTCACTGAGTTTCAGAGTCCTCTCATTCTATCATTTCTATGACATCTGAATCATTTCTATACCATTCTCCAGCAGTCCAGGCCTAATGTTCATAATTGTATAATCAATTGTTGACACTAGTAATGATTTTTTCTATATAACTTAAAAAAAAAAAACAAAACACTGCTGTCAAGTCGTATCTGACTCATGGTGACCCCTCCTTGGGTTTCCAAGGTGGTTGTCACTATGGAAGTAGATTGCCCAACCTTAGTATTGTTATATTTAAACTTTCTGACAGTAAAATATTACAGATTCTAATACAGAAGGCAACTAACATATATTAGCATCTACTATGGCCTAGAAGGAGCTGTTGGGATACAGTGCTATGCCATTTGACAGCTAACCAAAAGGTTGATGGTTCAAACCCACTAGCCACTCTATGGAATGAAGACCAGGCAACTTACACTTCCATAAAGATATACCAGCTCAGAAACGCAGTGGGGGTTCACTATGAGTCAGAATTGACTCAGTGGCAGTGGGTTTTTTGTTTTTTCCCCCTGTGGCCTAGATACTGTGCTAGAAGGATAACATTATTTTATTTACTCCTTACCATGATAGGTACTAGTGTTATCCCCTAAAAGCTATGAGAATTCCAACAGCATAGAAAACTGCTTTCACTTGGTTTACTTTCATGCTTCCCATGAGTATGGTATTTCCTATTCTATTCATTCATTTATAAGAAGCAGTTATTAATACCTTGAGGGACATACTGCTTCCTCATATTATATCCTAAAATAAAATCTGATTTTTAAATTCATAAGGTTTGATGCCTCTAATATACAGATGTTTTCCTCAGTAAATGCTGTTTATTGTTACCACAGAATTTTTGAAAAAAATAATGGGACATGAAATATAACAGGCTGAGAACCAACGTACCTGACAACAAAGGTCAGAGTGCTAGAATAAGAGGGTTGTTCCAAATAAAAACAACCTATTTCATAATTTTACCCAGAGCTACCTTAAGGCAAAGGTATGGAGAAGAGATGAATAAAAACATGTTAATTTTGTTACCTGTTAAATGTTTCTAAGAAGCAGAAAACTCAGTATCTAAGTAGCAGGAGTAAGGGTAAGGCCCTTCACTAAACTAAATGCCATTCATATGTATTTGAACCAAATGAACACGTTACCTATTAAAAATTACTAAACAGAGTAGAATTCTGAGTTTTTGGTAATTTTCAGAGAAAATTTAAAATTGATGAATAATATTGTTTTAGTTACCTAGTGCTTAACAGAAATATACTACAAATGGGATGGCTTGAACAAACAGGAGTCTCTTTTTTTTTTTTTATTAGGATTTGGGTGAAGATTTACAGAGTAAATTCACTTTTCATACAGCAGTTCACATATACTT
Organism: Orycteropus afer afer; assembly: GCF_000298275.1. Lineage (NCBI taxonomy): Eukaryota > Metazoa > Chordata > Mammalia > Tubulidentata > Orycteropodidae > Orycteropus > Orycteropus afer. Next base: position 7,589,026 of record NW_006921706.1, read on the forward strand.
TGTCTCATGACATTGACCAAAATTTACAATGCAGCAGCTCCCCTCCCACTTCCTCCCCATAGTTACCTCCTCCCAGTGTCCATCCCTTCATACTCTTCTGCACCCTGAACTATCTCCCTGTGCATAAGCAGCCCTTCCTTCTCCCATGATTGTTCTCTCCAGGGTGTGTGTCTACTTGAGGTAAATGTTTAACTCACATGCCTGTACTTTGTTTGGCTGGAAATCACAGTTGTGGGTTCAATTCCAGACCTGAAGGGCAGCTAGGGGCCATAGTCTCAGTGGTTACACCAGGCTCCATTGGACCAGCAAACCTGGTCCCCATCTTCTTTTTTTTTTTGCCTCCAAATGATTTTGAGTTTTGTTCCACATTGTTCTCCCTCTTTATGCAGGATCTCCTACATCCCTTCCAAGTGGATGGCAGTGGTAGCTGGGCACCATCTAGTTCTTCTGGTCTCATAGTTGTATAGGTTGCAGATCAGATGGTGTACCAGTTGCTAGGACTGATGGTTTCCATTAATTTTGGTTTTCTTCTTTCTTCTTGACGAGGAGAGACCCGTTGTTGCATCTAGATGGCAGGAGTTTATTTTCTTACAGTAAGAGGTTAGAAGTCTGAGTTCAAAGTGTCAGGCTCTAGGGGTTGGATGGAAGCCCTTCGACTTTCGGCTTCAGCTCTTCCTCTTGTTACCGGCCACGAAAGATGGAGGCTTTCTTCACTCAGGCAGCTGGTGGCTGCTGAAGCTGACAAATCCAAGGTCAATAAGTAAGAAGGCACAGCCCTGTTATTACCAAACCACATGGCAAGCCATTGATTCAAGTCCAAAAAAAGTCCCAAGATCAGCATAACAACTCGGCTACATGCAGGGTCCAAGCATGCCAAAAAGCTAGCTATCTTCCTCAAAGCTGCTTCTTATATACTGGAAGCAGACCACATCCCTAAAGGAGCTACTCAGCTGCTCCAATAGAGTCCACCATGGAGTTAATTACCAGTCTCACCATTGGGAATAACTACATCCAGCTGCCCAGCCAAGTTGAGACACGACCCTAACTATTACAGCACTCATGGCCCAGGGCCACTTTGAGAATTAAACTGGATACTATGTTAGGCTGGGTTCTCTATAGAGGCAAAACCAGTAAAGCTTACTTAGAGAGAAATTTATCTTAGGAAAATGGCTCACACACTTATAGAAACTGGCAAGTCCAAAGTTTCAGGATCAAACGTCAAACTGGAAGCTTTTCCTGACTCACACAGCTGCAAGGGCTGACGAGCTCTAGGATGGCAGGCAGTATACCAAATGTTGACTCCAGTGGATGATGAATCCAAGATCACCAGGCTAAATGGTGGATTGTTCACTCATGGACAGTTGTAGGCAGCACAACAGGATCTAGATCCACAAAGATTTTCTCCTTTTCCCAAGATGTCCATATATATATATATATATATATATATAGGAAGCAGGTCATACCCTTAGAGAAATTCCCTTTCAACGGATTGGGTGCTCAAAACATATACATCCAATCTCATCACAGGAATAACCACATCAAAACTGCTTCAAAAAACCAAAACCAAACTTAACGCCATCAAGTCAGATACGACTCATAGTGACCCCTCCTTGGGTTTCCGAGGTGGTATCACTACGGAAATAAATAAAAATTGTGGTCCAGACAAGCTGACACACAACCCAAACTATCAGAAATATATTAAGTATTTTAGGTATAGATTTACATTTTTCATCCACAGAACTGAGTATATTCCTTTGGCAACCAAAAACATTATTTGCTAAACTAAGACCATTACCACTTTGTGTGGTCTCCTCAACTCTAGGATTCTATACTCCTCTGATGACTAACTGAATGATGGTTGAAAAGAAAAAATGAAGGTGATTCGGTATAGTAATGAATCTTTATGCATTTACTTAACAGCCTGTTAGAAACTGGCTCTGTAAAAAAATATAATTTTGGTCCCTGAAATGCCTAGAAGCCAATCTAAGACAAGACAGTCGAATCTTCAACCCTGCTTCCATCTCAAGAGTAGTCCCTCCAATGCGTTTCAGCAACCACTGCTTCTTAAAAAACCTCAACGTCAAGCTCTTTAATACAAGGTACATGGAACCCAAACAGCTGTATCAAGTATGACTTTTTACCAGAAAATGAGTTTCAGATTAGAATGGTAAAACTCATAGCTCTCTTTTACATCTATTACTAACTAACACATCATTCATTCTTCCTCAACCAACATCTTTTCAGTAAGGAAGGCAAAAAGGCAGAGATTTTAAATAAAATTTGGTTTAAAAAAAAAAAAAAAAAACTATGTATTTTTAAGATCCTGAATAGAGTGGGAGAAAAAATGTAAAACAAAACTCAAAATCATATATAAAACCAAGCTTACTAGTCTGATAGAGATTGGTGAAACCCCCAAGACTATAGCCTATAGTCAATCTTCGGCCCTAGAACTGAACTTACTAGTATGGCTTCCAGCCAAACAAACAAACATATAAGGTGAACATTCATTCGTACCAGGTAGGTGCACTCCTCAGAACAATCAATCATGGGAGATCAGAATGGCAGTATTTGCACAGGGATACAGCTCAGAGGGTGGGAATGCACAGGCAAGAAGGACACAGGGACAAGGTAACCACAGGGAGGAAGTGGGAAGAGAGCTGCTACATTATGAAGATTGCAATCAATGTCATGTAACAAAATGTGTATGAACTGCTGCATGGAAAATGAATTTGTTCTGTATACTTTCACACAAATCACAATGAAAAAAAAAAGGAAAAAGCTAAAAATAAAAGAATTTACATATTTTATTCCAGAGTTGGTTGATATTAGCCAAGTTTACCTAAAGCCAAATGCTAAGTATTCATCTCATATCTGTTTCTTTAAAATAAATAAAAACTAGGTTCCTGAGAAAAGATGCTGGTTTCAATAGGGGTAGCATCATAAAACTCCCTAGACTGAAATCTAGTAAAATTAAGAAAAATAAATTAAAACATTATTTTATGTACTTTTTGGCAAGCTTAAAATGTTTCATACTTTAATTTTTGATAATTAATTTAAAACAATACCAAAGAAAAACATCATCTGGACAAAGATATATTATTGTCAGAGAAAAGTAGATACATTCCCACTAGAGTCAAGAATAACGCTAAGGCACTCACCAGGATGAACATTATTTAACATGTTTTACCAATACAATTCCAAGAGTGAACATATAACAAGGGGTAACATATAATGAGGGATAAATAATAAAAAGAAGTAGCAGAATTATTCATATGATCATATACCTGGAAAACCAAAGCAAATTATGTGAAAAATTAAAAGAAACAAGAGAATTCAAATGAAAAATATCACCTAAACAAATCAGAAAGTATTACTAAAGACTCTAATCACAACAGCAATTTAAAAAGATAAATATCTGCTCCCATTGACTCAATTCTGACTCACAGTGACCCTAAAGGACAGAATAGCACTGTCCGTAGGTTTCCAAGGCTGTAAATCTTTACCGAAGCAGACTGCCACATCTTTCTCCCACAGAGCAGCTGGTGGGTTCAAACTGTCAATCTTTCAGTCAGCAGCCAAGTGATTTAACCCCTGCGCCACCAGGGCACCCTGAAAGAGATACTTAGGTATAAGTTTAACAAGAATGTGTTGATCCATGTGAAGAAAGTTTAAAAATGTACCTGAAGGGCAAAAATAAAGACTATCTGAATAAATAAAAATAAATACTCTTTCTTAGATAAGACTCAACACAGTAACAATTCCACATAAATTAGTAGTATTTAATTACAATCCAAACACTGCAAAAGGAATTTGACAAAATGAGTCTAAAATTAATAAAAGTAAACAAGCAAGATTAGCCAGCACCATTCTAAAATAAATGTAATGAGCAGAACTAACCATATAAAGTATTAAATTGATTACCAAGCAACAATAATTAAAATAATTAATAACTATTTCTTGACCTTAAACTCCTCTCATCACCTGACCTCTGGTTCTTGAGACATAAGCCTGTAGAAGCCTCTGGCCTGCTGCCTGACCTGCAGATTTTGGATTCACCAGCGCCCACAACCTCTGACCCAGCAGAGGCCTCCAAACTGCCACGTGACCTGCAGAAACAGTTTGGGTTCATTAGCCCCTGCAACCATGTGAGCCAGCAGAGGTCTTCAGCTTGCTGCCTGACATGACACATGGTTTAGGATTTGCCAGCCCCACAATTCCATAAGTCATTTCCTTGAATAAAATTTATCTCTCCATAGGAATGCACATACACTTTGGTGGTTTTGTTCTTCTACAGAACCCAGACTAAGATACCTGGCACAAAAAATACATCAATGATACAAAAGAGAGTCCAGAAAGAGTCAGTGGAATCTACTTTAAAAGAATCAGCCACTGAAAACACAATGGAGCGTAGTTCTCCTCTGACATACATGGGACACCATGAGTTGAATCAACTCAATGGCAAACGGACTTGATGGCAGCTAGTTTTATGTGTACATCAATTGTCCCTACAAGAACTGAGAAGCACAGAGATTTTAAAAGATATTATAATAGGATGCTGACTTTGGGGGAGAAGTCCGAAGTAGAAATTCTGTGTTTAGGCAAGTCACTTTTTTCTTTTCAAAATTATATAGAGAAAGCATTAAAACGATCATTTTATTAGAATATAAACCTAATCTAAAGCATTTTAGATTTTTTTTTTTTTAAAGATGGTAGTGGTTAATTTGTTACACTTGTAATGCATTCATTTGAGGGAAGTCTGTTAACTAGAATCAACTATAGTAGGGAAATACCATCAAGTCTTTTACTTTAATGGAAATATCAGGAGAGACGGCTTGTTGAGGCTGAGGTAGGAGAGTAGCTGTTCCAGAGGCTGCTTCAGGTCAACTACTCACACAGAGAATGTGCTTCTAACTGTACTAGAAAAAGAGAATAAGGTCTGTAAAACTGAAGGAAAGATGTAACAGGCCACAGAAAACCAAGGTATTGTGAGAAGCAACTAAAACAATTAAGACTGCTTAAAAAGAAAATATTCAAAATATGATTGATTAAGGAAAAAAGATTAAGAGAATAACAAAATTATGGAACTTCCTAGTACTCAGTAAGGAGCTCTGGAGGTATAGTGAGTGGTTAAGGCATTTGGCTGCCAACCAAAAGGTCTACGGTTCAAACCCACCAGCTGCTCTGTGGAAGAAAGATGGGACAATCTGCTTCCATAAAGATTTTCAGCCTTGAAAACCCAATGGGGGTTCTTGTGAGTCAGGATCGACTCGATGGCAGTGAGTTTGGTTTTTTTTGTTTGGTTGGTTGGTTTTATTCAGTACTAGTACCACTTCCTAGTACTCAGTATTTTTCTTTTATTTTGATATTGGTTTTATGTACAAAATTCAATCTTTTGAAGGCTACTAACTGAGAAAACGTATTATGTGTTAAAAATACCTACAAAAACCTGTAAACCTTTTAGGGGTTACATATTGTATATTAGTCAACACAATGGTGGCATTGTGTCTAAGGCATTTGACTGCTAGCCAGAAGATTGGCAGTTCAAAACCATTGGCCACTTCACGGAAGGAAGACTGGGCAATTTACTTCCATAAAGACTTACTGCCTTGGAAACCCAAAGGAGGTCATGCATATTAGTCAGTATAGATCAGATTACACTATGGTAACCAATCAACCCCAAGTCGCAATGGGTTAAAAACTACAAAGGTTAATTTCCTGCTCTTATTACATGAAAATAATATGTAAGATGGCTTTGTTTATCACTGTCATTCAGGGACCCAAAATGACAGAGTATCAATGAACACTGCTAGTTCCCTTTGTCAGAGGGAAAAGACCATTTAGTTAAGCATGTACACCTCTTTAAAGATTCTTTCCAAAGCAAATCTCATGCCCATGCTCAACTTGAGTGGGCAGAGGAATACAATCCTATTATATACCAAGAATGAAAGAACATATGAATATTTAACAGCCCTAACCACTACTGTACCTGGGAAGTCAGAGCAAACACTTTTGATATAGGCTGTACACTAGTTTTTTTTTACTTGATCACTTTATGAAAAGTATGTATTACCTTTCCACTTAAAAACACACCCATGCACAAAATTGAAAAACTGCTACTAGAATACGGGGTGAAACTGAGGAACTACTGTCTAATTACAGTAACCTTAACTATAAGTTCAAGAGTTGGTAATTAATTTTAGTTAAAAAAATTTGTATCTGCAAGAGTAAAATAATAAACTACCATCAATTTCCACACAAGGTTTTTAGTTTTTCTTTCTACTAAATACATTATTTTAATAAACTAGCAATAATATATTTCTCCATTAGTCTTAAAAATGTGCAGCTTTTTTACTTAACAGAATAAATGTGCAACGTGTTAGAATCTGGTATTAACTTAAATTCACAGAAAAGGAAATGAAAGCTCAGGTTACACAGCAGCCAATCCAGGAGCCATGATTTTTCCAGCATTTTATTATGAAAATTTTCAAACATACAGAAAGTTGAAAAAACCTGCTCAGTAAATATCCATAAAGCCAACATCTACAGTTTATATTTTACATTTTTTAATACTTACTTCATTCACATATCTATCCATCAGTTCATCTTGTTTTTTGTTTCATTTCAAAATAAGGTTCAGACAGCTACTATACTTTACCCATAAATGTTTCATTAAAATTTAATATTTACAGTCTATGTTTTTAAAGTAAAAGTTACACAGTAAAATGCACAGATGTTATGTGTACACTTAGGTAACTTATAAAAATACATTCACCCATGTAACCCAAACTCTATCAAGATACATAACACATTGGCATTGTCCAAGAGAGTTTCCGTCATGGTGGGTCTTGATTTGAACACAAGATCTGTCTCCAAAGTTCATAGTCTTTCACAACACTGTATGCCTCCTCTTTTTTAAAGGTCCAAAATATAAATATATTAACAATATTAAAAATTTTCTTTTTAGCCCTCAGTAATTAAAGTAATTGAAGTATGCAAAGATGATACTGGCACACCGTGGTAGTTATGTCTGTGTGACAACTTGGCTGGGACTGGTTGAATGGCTGGGCAGCTGGTGGTAGTTATTCCCCATGATGAGACTGGCAATCAACTCCAAGGTGGGATCTACTACAAGCAGCTGAGTAGCTACTTTGGATATGTGGTCTGCTTCCATATATATATAAATATATATTGGGAATGGTCTCTAGTTTATGGCACATTTGGACCCTGCATGTAGCCGTGTCTTTCTTGAGCAGCCTGCCATGCTCTGCCAACCTTGGAACTTACAATGGACTTGAATTAATGGCCTGCCGTATGGTTTGGTAACATCAGGACTGTGTGTTTTTACTTGTCAACCTTGGGTTTTTCAGCCTCAGCAGCCAGCAGCTGTCTGAGTGAAGAAATGTCTCTAGCTCCAGTGTGCCGGGAGCAGGAGGCAGAGCTGGACCCCAAGGTTGAGGGGCTTTCACCCAGCCCCAAAGCCTGGCACTTGAACTTGGACTTAAAGCCTCCAAATTGTAAGAATAAACTCCTGTTTGTTAAGGCTATCCCATTTGTGGTATATATTCTTGTCAGAGCAGCACTAGGTAACCAGACACACACCCTCCACAGCCTAGGTTTATAATATCTGTTGCAAACTGACTCCTCTCTACCAACTCACACTGAATAAGTAAAAACTACATTTCTTCCTTCCGAAGAATTCAAGAGCTAATCCAGGAAGAATGGATATGGCCAGGAAAACTATCTCGTGGTCATTTCTAGTATTTTCAATTAAACTAATAGATTCCAGGACAAGATCACTTCTTATGCTATGAGCCACGCACTAGATTAGACCTTTTTTGACCCATAGGATATACAGCACCCACATAAATTTTCCTTCTCTGGATTTTATTGAGCAGGTACTTTCCCACTGACAGTGCATTCAGGGAGCCATATAACTGTTTCAAACAGATGAAAGCAACATGCACCGAGAATTACTGTTTTCAAACATATTGTATGAGGCGATGCATCCTGGAGGTGTGATTTTGCAAAACTTTTGTCTCTTTTGACTTTTGTACTGAGGTAAGCCTTGTAATATATTTCCAGGTTCCTGCGTGTTATGTAAGAAGTCTGATATCACAGTGGTTACAGCATTCAGCTGCTAACCGAAAGGTCAGTGGTTCAAAAGATTTACAGCTTTGGAAACTTCATGGGGCAGTTAGTTCTACTCTGTCCTGTAGTCTCATGAAAAGTCATAAGTGACTCGATGGCAAGGAGTTTGTTTAGTTTGGTGCTTTATTTGGAAGTTGCCTTTCTTATAATGATTCCATGTTCATGTGAACACTGCCTTTTCTAGTTCCTTAAATTGTATATACCTGTCAAAGGATCCAGAAGGTGATGCAGAGTCCACAGGGACATATATATCCCATTAATCCACATCCCCTCTGCCCTGAGTCCAGAGAGACATATATGCCCCACATGATTTCACCCCTACAGTAGTCCAGAGAAATAAGTGTGTCCCACACAAGCCTACCCCAGATTCCAGAGGGATACATGCATTCCATATAATCCTACCCCCAGAGTCCACAGGGACATATGTATCCCATAAAATATGTACCAAAATCCTCATTTCATAACAAAATTTCAGAAATACTCTATGATTCAGTATGCCTTTCATTAATGAAAACACAAGGTATCAACAAAAAAGTCAAAGTGGAAAATAATCGGTCATGAAAAGTTTAAAGTACTATATACATAGTGGTTTAATAAGTCAGTGGGAAGCAGGAAAAACAAAAGCTTTGTAATCAGACTTGAGTTCAAATATCTTCATATTTACTAGCTATGAAATTACTTAACTTCTCTAAAAACCTTGGTTCATCATCTGCAAAATGAGGCATATATTTTACCTTCCTTTCAACTCTAAGTTTCTCAAAGAAATTACCTAAATCCAGACCTAGGCAAGACAGGCCTCTACCCTGGACCTCAAGCTTTAGGGGGAACTGCTTTGGTCCTTGTCGATCTTGAGGTCAAAAAGACATACAAATCGTGAGCCCACGCACCTGCCATAGATTATGCTCTGGTAATCTATCTGTTGTCAAGTTGATTCTGACTCACAGTGACCCTAGACACAAGAATTCCCTACCCAACTGCGGCAGGCCTGGCTTTCACGGTTTGTAAGAACCTATCCCTGGATCCTTCTTCCTGAGAGGTATAGATAGAGCTTGAATCTCAAGACAAGGGTGTCCACATATATGTGTAAAGCTGCCACTCAAAGTATAGGATGGAGTGTGGGTAGCAAAAGAAGGGGAGTACAGGTGAGAAGGTGGGGGAGGGGGCTTTGCCAACGTGAGAACATTCTGGCATGAGACTCTGATGAATCCAAGAATTCTCATTTGACCTTAAAGGTCCATAGGAAGGCTTATATGTCAAGGTGGGAGGACAAAATATATCTTATTTAATGCTCTCTTCATTTGACTTATACATATGTGATATGTGAGTCTTCATTTGTATTTGCCCCAAATACTGCAAATGTTACAAGTGGGGATGTCTACACTTACTTCTAATAATACATGTGTATATACCACTTGGCACATTCACTTGCAAATATTACCATATTTAATCATACAACAGTAGTGTGAGTTAGGTATTATTAACCCCACTGCACAGACACAGAAACATATGCTTAAGCAGCCTACCTAGTGCCCTTTTCTTCTATGGCCACATCACGCTCTTCTTAACTCTCAAACACATGGGTTTCCTTCTCTACCATATCATTAACACTGCACACTACAAGACAAGGTAAGATGCCCCTAATCCTTAACACCAGTTCTTATGCCCTAGGTTCTCTTCAGCATCTGACACTATAAACCATTTCCTCCCTCTTAGAACAGTTTTCTCTTTTGGCTTCTAAGACTACACTATTTCAGTTTTTCTCTTGGCTTTTTGCTCCATTTCTGGCTCTTCTTTCTCAGAGTTTTTGTAAAGGATGAATAAGATTGTGGATAGTTTCAGGTCAGAGCATATGTACAATAAATGTTAGTGCTTTGTTTTTAAATATGAAAAGCAGCACATGAAGAATAGCTGCCATTTTTAGGACAGTGATATAATGTCAATCAATTATATAATGTATAATATATATATATATATTATGGGAGCTCTGGTAGCATAGTGGCTAAGAAAGACACTTGCCTGCTAACCAGATGGCTGGCGGTTCAAACCCACCAGCCACTCCTCGGAAGGAAGCAATCCTACTTCCGTAGTGATACTGCCTCGGAAACCCAAGGAGGGGTCGCTATGAGTCGGGGCTGACTCGACAGCACATAACAACAACAACAAAATATATATTACAGAATAATATAGACTCCGAGAAGCACCTCATAATGTGGATGAACTTGAAGAACATTATGCTGAGTGAAATAAGTCAATCACAGGAGACAAATATTACTATTTTAAAAAGTCAAGGCAAGGTTTACACATGGAAGGATAGTTTCTTTGTTGGTTACCAGGGATGGGAGGGGAGGGGAGGAGAGAAAATGGCTAAACAGATAAGTGAAAGGTATTGATTTGGGTGAAGGGAAAGGCAATATAAGAAATGCAAGTGACCAACACAGTAACACTAAGGAAATGGAAGACACAGAGAGATGGAAAAGCATTACAGAAAATAAACACTTTTACATACACAATACTGCATTATGAGTAACAATAAACATTAATCTACAGGTGGATACATAGGTAGACAGGCTAAATGTTCAGTTATGTCTAGGCAAAAGGGAATATACCCACAATTGTATATAAGTTTGGCAGATGGTATTTCTACATATGTATTTGTATGCACTGTAAAAATGTCCATATATTTAACAGAGCTGCTAACTGGACTAAGTTATGGTAACTTCCTAGCCATAGCCAACCACCCTGAGGGAGTTAGTCACTGGGCCCATAAGCTCGGGACCATGATCTCGGGGGACATCAAGCTCAATTGGCATAACATATTACACACAAACATTGTTCTACCTCCTACTTGGTGAGTAGTGACTGGGGTCTTAAAAGCTTGCAAGCAGCTATCCAAGATGCAACAATTGATCTCTTCTCATCCAGAGAAAGGAAGAATGAGAAAAACCAAAAACACATGGAAACAGTTAGTCCAAGGGACTAGTAAGACCACGCGAATCTCAGCCCACATGTCCCTCAGACTAGAGAAATTAGATGGTGCTCGATGACCACTGTCAACTACTCGGAATGTGATCAAAATAGGAGATCTTGGATAAAGTGGGAGAAAAGCATGGAACATAACTCAAAATCATAAAAAAAGACCAATTTTACTGGTCTGATTGAGACTGGTGAAACCCCTAAGACCACGGCCCCTAGTCACCCTTTGGGCCTGAAATTGAAACTTACTCCTGTGGCTTCCAGCCAAACAACAGACAGGCATATAACGTGAACATTTACATCAGGTAGGTACACTCCTCAGAACAATCAACCACAGGAGACTAGCAGGCAGTATTTGCACTGGGAGATAGTTCAGAGGACAGGAATGCATAGGAAAGAAGGACACAGGGAAAGGGTGACCACAGGGAAGAAGTGGGAAGAGAGCCGTTGCATTGTGGGGACTGTAATCAATGTCATGAAACAAAATGTATACAAAATGTTGTATGTAAAATGAATTTGCTCTGTAAACTTTAACCCAAATCACAATTGAGAAAAACAGAAAACGAAAAATAAAATTTATGTGTGTGTGTATATACACATACACAAGCATATATATACACAATTTTTTTTATATAGATACATAAATAATTTCATTTATCCTAACGACCCCATTTAAATAACAATACAACTGAAACCAAGATTGCTTAAAGGATTGAGCTGCATTAGAAACCTGGCTCCAATACTTTCTAGTTTTATGACCCTGGATAAATCACTTAGTTTCCCTGAGCTTTTGTCTCTGCATCTGTGTAATTTACAATGTTCTTGTAAGAATAAAATGAAACATAAGATATAAAACACACAGCACATGGCACATATTCAGCATTATCTCCTCCTTCCTCATGTTGTTTCCAAATGAATAAATTAGTTTTTCCTCTCTATCTTGTGTGCATTTTCAAAAATTATGTTGATAGTTACGTGACCTTCTTTCTTTATACCTACACTTTATCGTATTTATGAACGTAACTCCTCCAGGAAGATTGTTGTTGTTGTTGTTGTTGTTATGTGCCATCGAGTCGGACCGACTCACAACGACACTTCCTTGGGTTTCTGAGGCAGTATCACTACAAAGTAGCTCTGCATTATGTGTCCAGATGTCCTTCTAAAAGTCTAGGCCGATATCTCTAAATTTTGCTAGTTATTTCTACTTCAGCAACCCACTGCTTGCCCTTTCAAACTGATCCTCTTCCTCACAAAACTAAGAATAGAAAGCAAAAGGCTGGGGGCATAAAATATTTATAAAGGCAAAATGGATAAGATGAATGACAAAGGAGCTACTTTCACAGTTTCAAGCTTCTCTGAGAATATAACAAAAACAAAGAAGCAAAATTGTCACAGATTATATCTAAAATTCTCTTTTTTTCTTTTCTCATTTTATAGATATAAAACTCTAATCCTTCTATTTCCCTTAAAGCCTCCAAATTGTAAGAATAAACTCCTGTTTGTTAAGGCTATCCCATTTGTGGGATAGGGCAGCTGATCCAAAATGGTCTCTCCTTTGAGTTCCCTCACATTTAAATATTCTATTCATATAACATCTAATTATACATGATCTCCTATTACTAATTTTTATAAATTTATATCTTATCTTCCTAACTATAGTGTAAGTTCTTTAAAGAAAACACCATCTCTTATATTTTTAGAATTCTTCATACTGCCTAAAAGTTGATTGCTAACTGTTAAAAGACATCGGTCAAGAAATTAGATAATCATGAATAAAGATGTTTTCACATCTGACAGGGGAGAAAAGGTTCTTCGTATCAAAATCTTGTGATCTTTCCACAAATAGAGAAGGAATAACAAACAGAAAAATTTTCTCTCAAAGAGTTTAGTGTTGCCTTTAAACGGGAAATAAGTAAATAAATAAATCCTTTAACATGAACTTTCTTAGCAATCTGTTAATACTGTATAAATTATTTTCAAGAACTACACAAAATTTCTTCTAGATATACTTATTTTGTAGTATGATTACTAGTCAGATACTATTTCTGTTGAAAAGTAATTCTAAAAATGACAAAAAAAAAGTCTCTAATACCATGTATTATTAATTGATGTGCTACTTACTCTATTTTAAAGTGTTTAGACCTTTAAAAGACAGATAACAAAAATCAATTACTCTAGAGTTTCTTAAAATAAATCACCTTTGTTGGTTGAATCAATGTATTTAAATTCATGGAAAAATATTTTTCTTCTTTGAATTACATTTTATTTACTGTGATCAAAAAAGAAAACCTGCATTGTAGGAACTGATTTTAATATGCTTATTTTACCTGAGTAGCTTTATCTTTCATGCATGAAGGGTAGTGAACATGAGGATCCCGTGGCCACTGTCCTGTGAGGTAAGGTCCTGTTATCGTATCCAAAGAAGAGGTTCGTCTTATTGTACTAGAAGTTCGAACTTGCTGAGATTTGGGCCTGTCCACTATAAAACGTAAAGAAAGAAATAATTTAGATTAGTTGCTTATGAGTAAAATGGATGTTAAAATTATTTAAAGTTCACTTTGGAGAAAGCAATCTTACCAAGTTTCACTATGATACATATTTATCTGAATAGCCCTCTTGGACGATCTGATGTAATTTACAGATCTGCTCCTCTCAAAAATACATACACCTATTCAATCTTGCATACACTTTCTGGGCTTTTACAAATGCTATGGGCCCATCCATTTTGAGAACTGTTATAAAATCTACATACCATCTCCATGGCCATTACTTTCAGACTTCATCATGTCTCACCTAGACTGTAGCCATCTCAACCAAATCTTACAGTACCACCCACTCATCAAAAACATTTCAGTGGTTATTCAACGTCTTCAGCTTAAAGCCCATATAATTTATTATGACATGAAACGCTTTCCCAATTTGGCTCTCGTATACAACTCAATTCTTAATTTCTTGCTACCAGGTACAGCTGCCTTTGAATCAATTCTGACTAATGGGGACTCCATGTATCTCAGGTGCTTCATAGGGTTTTCAATGGCTTATGTTTTGAAAACACATCACCAAGACTCTCTACTGAGGCATATCTAGATGGACTCGAACCTCCAACCTTTGGTTAGAAGCTTAAGTACATTAATCACTTGCACCATGCAGAGGCACCTTAATTTCCTGGTACTTCCCTGTAAGTCCATGCTAACTACAAAATACTTGTAGTGACCCAAACGTCAAATGTAACCTCTCTGCCTCTGTATGTGTCATTATTTCTTGTGCCTAGGAATCTCTCCTCCTTTGTTCACTTGACAAACACTTATTTATCTTTAAGACCAGCTCAGGTGTCACAATGCCACTGTGAAATCTTCCCCAGTGCCCTTCTCTTACTATCCTATTTCTTCTGCCTAAGATATACATATGTTCCTCTACTTTCATGGCTTCTCTCTCACCACCAGAGCATAAGTTCCAAGAGGATATGAACTCTTCCTACAAACTGAAAAAGAGTTGATGCTCAATACATTCTTAATGAATTTATTCATAACTACACAAAGAAATGTATATAATGAAGCTTATATTTCAATTTAACTTGCTCATTTATAGATAAATATTTGAAGCCCAGAAAGATTCAGTGAATTTTCCAGTGAAACAGAACTGCTAACAGAACTGCTAATAGACTTCAGAGGAGCTCTGGTAGCATAGTGGCTAAGACACTTGCCTGCTAACCAGAAGGCTGGCGGTTCAAACCCACCAGCCACTCCTCGGAAGGAAGGTTGGGCAATCCTACTTCCGTAGTGATACTGCCTCGGAAACCCAAGGAGGGGTCGCTATGAGTCGGGGCCGACTCGACGGCACATAACAACAACAACAACAATAGACTTCAGAGGTTAAAAGGCACCAAAAGCTTCAGGCATTAGAACAGTTCAGTCAGTCTACTGCAACAACAATCTACTTTTCCCTCCCTGTATGAGTACCATAGATACTCTATTGAAAACTAAAATGATCACACTAAACCTATGAACAAAGTATAGACAATGTTCCCTATATATATTCCAAGTAATATACTCAAACTCAACTCAACTCACTGCTGTCGAGTCAGATCAAACTCATAGCGACCCTTCCTCGGGTTTCTGAGGCAATATCACTACAGAAGTAGATTGCCCAACCTTCCTTCTGAGGAGTGGCTGGTGGGTTTGAACCGCCAGCCTTCTGGTTACCAGTCAAATGCCTTAGGCACTATGCCATCAAAGCTTCACTAATGTTAATTCTATAATGGAATCAAATGGATTACAAGTTCCCAAGGTTCAGTCTTATTCAGAGTTTCATCCCTCACCAAGGAAAATGCCTTACACATTACAGAGGGTCAAGGAACAATTAAGTGCTGGCCTGTAAATGATCTTCCTAGAAACCAAAATACACCCATTCCTCCCTTACTGACATGGTTAGGTTTCAAAGATTAGGTCATTATGTGAAAATTGGTGTAATTCCAAAATGGAGGGTGACAACATCAGATCACAAAATGGAGAATGACTACATCATTACCTAACTGCCAAATTACAACATTATTTAACTGTCAAACCACTGACAACCACGGCCCAGACCACTTGACATATAACCTTAACCATCACAGCCAGCAAACCTTTGTGTTTGTTACTGTCAGACATACCTCATCAATATGCAATATTGTCAGATTTTTTTACTATTGTCGTGAATGTGAAATGTCAAATGCTGAGATAATAAGTGAGAAATAGGTATATACAATTATCTATCAGAAAAATAAAAGAAAATGGAGTCTACTCTGATGCTATCATATTGGCTATATACCTTACAACTGCAGTTCTGATTTCTTCTTTGACCCCAAAATTACTACAGAAGATATGAAATTTACCAAATTTTCTACCTATCTTCATTAGTTAGCTCTAATTTTACTGCATTGTAGGCACAGAATTTACTATGACCTAATTTCTATTCTTTGCAATTATCTGATGTTTCTTTCCTTTATGACCAAAAATGTGCTCAATTTTTATAAATATTTCATGAGTCATAAAGAAGATATAACTTGATTTAGTATATGAATTTAAATAAAAATATATTTGCTGTTGTTGTTAAGTGCTGTCAAGTTAGCACTGACTCATAGTGACCCTATGTACAACAGAATGAAACACTGCCCAGTCACGTGTCACCCTCACAATCCTTGCTATAATTGAGAACATCATTGCAGCCACTGTGTCAATTCATCTTGTGGGTCTTCCCCTTTTTCACTGACCCTCCACTTTTCCAAGCATGATATACTTCTCCAGGGAAATACTCCCTTCTGACAACATGACCAAAGTAGGTGAGATGAAGTCTGGCCATTCTCACTTCCAAGGAGCATTCTGGCTGCACTTTTTCCAGGACAGATTTATTTGTTCTTCTGGCAGTCCCTGGTATTTTCAGTATTCTTTGCCAACACCACAATTCAAAACCATCTACTCTTTGTTGGTCTGTCTTATTCATTGTCAAATTCTTCAGTCTTCCTTATTCATTGTCAAATAAAAATACAGGCTATAAGAATAACAATTATCAGCTTGATTTGCTAAGCACTTAAATGTGGTTGCTGTTAGGGGCCATCGAGTCAGTTTCAATTTATAGCAACCCTCATGTACAACAGAACAAAACAGTGCCTAGTTCTGCGCCATCCTCATAACTGTTGCAGTACTTGAGACCACTGTTGCAGCCACTCTGTCATTCCATCTCATTGAGGATTTTTCTCTTTTTCCCTGAATGTCTATTTCACCAAATATCATGTCCTCTCCAGGAACTGGTCCCTCCTGATAACATGTCCAAAGCAAGAGAGGCGAAATCTTGCCATCCTTACTTCTAAGGAGCATTCCGGTTGTATTTCTTCCAAGGCAGATGTGCTCATTCTTCTAGCAGTCCATGGGACAGTCAATATTCTTTGCCAACACCACAATTCAAATTCATCAATTTTTCTGCACTCTTTCTTATTCACTGTTCAGCTCTCATATGCATATGAGGCTACTGAAAAGACCATGGCTTCAAAGGGCAGTGTTTGCTTGCACAGGGATACAGCTCATGGAGTGGGAGTGAATGAGAGGGAAGAATACAGGGAAGAGGTTAACTACGGGGAGGAAGTGGGAAGAGAGCTGTTACACTGTGGAGAAGTGAAGTCAATGTCATGAGACAAAACATATATGAACTGTTGTATGGAAAATGAATTTGCTCTGTAAACTTTCACCCAAATCACAATAAAAATCTGAACAACAACAAAAAAAAAGACCATGGCTTGGGTCAGGCACACCTCAGTCTTCAAAGTGACACCTTTGCTCTTTAACACTTTAAAGGAGCTTTTTTGCAGCAGGTTTGCTCAATGTACTATGTCTTTTGATTTCTTGACTGTGGCTTTCATGGGCATTGATTATGTGTCCAAGTAAAGTGAAATCCCTGACAACTTCAATCTTTTCTCCAGTTATCAAGATGTTGCTTATTGGTTCAGTTGTCAGGATATTCCTTTTCTTTATGTTGAGGTGTAATCCATACTGAAAGCTGTAGTCTTCAATCTTTATCAGTAAGTGCTTCAAGTCTTCTTCACTTTCAGCAAGCAAGGTTGTGTCGTCTGCATATCACAGGTTGTTAATGAGTCTTCCTCCAGTCCTGAGGCTGAGGTCTTCTTCATATAGTCTGGGTTCTTAGATTATTTGCTCCACATAAAAATTGAGTAAGTATGGTGAAAGGATACAAACAACCCTGACATACAGCTTTCCTCACTTTAAACCATGCAGTATCCCCTTGTTCTGTCTGAACAACTACCTCTTGGTCTATGTACAGGTTCTTCATGAGCACAATTAAATGTTCTAGGATTCCCATTCTTTACAACATTATCCATAATTTGCTGTGACTCACACAGTTGAATGTTTTTGCATAATCAATGAAACACAGGTAAACATCTTTCTGGTATTTTGCTTATAGCCAACATGCATCTGACATTAGTAATGATATCCCTCATTTATCCTTTTCTGAATCTGGCTTGAATTTCTGGCAGTTTCCTGTCAATGTACTACTCCAGTCATTTTTAAATTATTTTTAGCATAATTTTATTTGCATGTGACATTAATGACATTGTTTGATAATTATCTGCATTCTGTTAGGTCACCTTTCTTTGCAATGAGCATAAATATGGATCTCTTCCAGTTGATTCGCCAGGTAGTCGTCTTCTAATTTCTTGGCATAAACGAGTGCTTCCAGCATTGCACTGGTTTGTTGGAACACCTTAATGGGTATTCTACCTATTCCTGGATCCTTGTTCTTCTCCAATTCCTTCCGTATAGCTTGGCCGCCTTCTTTTCAATAGCATAAACTACCTCCTGAAATAGTTGAACATTGACCAATTCCTTTTTGTACAGTAACTGTATTCCTTCTATCTTCTTTTCATGTTTCCTGCATCATTCAATACTTTGCCCACAGAATCCTTCAATACTGCAACTCAAAGCTTGAAATTCTTCTTTAGTTCTTTCAGCCTGAGAAATGCTGAGCATGTTCTTCCCTTTTAATTTTCTAACTCTAGGTCTTTGCACATTTCATTATAATACTTTACTCAGTCTTCTCAAGCTGCCCTTGTAAATCTTCTGGTCAGATCTTTTACTTCATCATTTATTCCATTTGCTTTAGCCACTCTCCATTCAAGAGTAAGTTTTAGAGTTTCTTCTGACATCCATTTTGGCCTTTTCTTGCTTTCCTGTATTTTCAACGACCTTTTGCTTTCTTCATGTATCTGTTCTTGATGTCATTACATTGTGTTCAATGCATCAAATGTATTCCTGAGATGGACTCTAAATTCAGGTGAGATATACTCAAGATCATATTTTGGCTCTCGTGGACTTGTTTTTCATTTCTTCAGTTTCAACTCATACGAATATAAGCAATTGATGGTCTGTATCAGAGTTGGCTCCCGAGTGATGACTGAGCTTATCCATTGCCTCTTTCCACAGCTGTAGTTGATTTGATTCATGTGTATTCCATCTGGTGAGGTTCTTTTTATGTCCATTTATGGTGTTGAAAAAGGTACTTGGAATGAATAAATAAGTTGCTGGTCTTATAAATTTTTATCATGGGATCTCTGGCTTTTTATCTATCACCACAGCCATACTTTCCAACTACTGATGCTGCTTCTTCGTTTCTACCTTTTGTATTCCAAGCACCAGTAATTACCAATACATCTTGGTTTGCAAGTTTGGTCAAATTAGACTACAGAAGTTAGAAAAATCTTCAATTTCTTCATCTTTGGCTTGGTTGGTATGTAAATTTGAACAGTAGTTATTAATTGGTCTTTCTTGCAGACGTATGGATATTATCCTATCACCAGGAGCATTATACTTCAAGATAGATCTTGACATGTTCTTTTTGACAATGAATATGATGCCACTCCCTCTTCAATCTGTCATTCTCAGCATAGTAGACCGTATAATTACCCAATTCAAAATGGCCAGTACCATTTCAGCTCACTAATGCCTAAGATACTGATCTATACATATTCTATTTCACTTTTGACAACTTCCAATTTTCCTAGATTCATATTTTGTATATCACATGTTCCAACTAATGGATTTTTGCAGTTGCTTCTTCTCATTTTGAGTTGTGCCATATCAGCAAATGAATGTCTTGAAAGCTTTATTCCATCCATGTCATTAAGGTTACCTCTAGTTTAAGGAGAAAACTCTCTCCCAGTGGTATTTTGAGTGCCTTGCAATCTGAGGGACTCATCTTCCAGCACTATATCCGACAATGTTTTATTGCTATTCATGAAGTTTTCAGTGGTTATTTATTTATTTATTTTTTCCAGAAGTAGCTTGTGTCTTCATTCTCCCTAGTCTTCTGTCTGGAAGCTCTGCTAAAACCTGTCCACCACTGGCCGTCCCAGGTAGATATGAGATACCACTGGCACAAGTTAAGTAAACAAAAAAAAACAAACTCACTGCCATCAAATCAATTCTGACTCATAGTGACCCCTTTTGGGTTTCCGAGGCAATAAATGTTTACAAAAGTAGATCGCCCAGTCTTCCTTCCACGGAGTGGCTGGTGGATTTGAACCACCAGCAGTCAAATGCCTTAGGCAATTAAGAAGTACATTAAAACACCAGCAGCATGACAGAAATACCAGTAGCATAACACTTAAATTTAAAAAACAAAAAACAAACCTCATTGCCATAGAGTTGGATCCAACTCATAGCAACCCCTCCTTGGGTTTCCAAAGTGATATCACTATGGCTATTGTTGAGTTCTAACAACACTGTTAAAGAGCACTGGTGGTGTAATGCCTAAGGTGTTTGACTGCTAACCAGAAGGTTGACAGTTTTCAAACCCACCAGCCACTCCGTGGAAGGAAGATGGGGCAATCTACTTCAGTAAAGATTTACTGCCTCAGACCCATTGGGGGTTGCTATAAGTCGGATCCAACTCGATGGCAGTGAGTTTGGTTTTGGTTTGGTTTTAACAACATTGTTTATTACTTATACTTCTTTTTAATATTTATATTTTAGTTATGTATAATTTGGTCATATAAATTCATGGAATCATTATAGCTCATACGCTTCATCATTAGAATCGTCCCATTTATTGTGTTTTACTTTCATTTTAAACTTTATCAAACTTTGTATTATTTGTGATTTCTTTCTGATATAACTTGCCTGATATGCCTATCCTTTCATTTTCAGGTTTTTTTAAATCATTTTGTTTTATGTGTATCTCTTATATGTTGTTGTTATTGTTATGTGGCGTGGAGTCGAACCGACTCATAGCAACCCCTCCTTGGGTTTCTGAGGCAGTATCACTATGGAAGTAGATTGCCCAAACTTCCTTTTGAGGCGTGGCTGGTGGGTTTGAACCGCCAGCCTTCTGGCTAGCAGTCAAGTACCTTAGGCACTACGCTACTAGAGCTCCAACATATAATTAATTCGGCTTTTAAAATACCTTGTCATTAATTTTTCCTACTTTATAATGCTTCCTTGCTTTTTAATTTATTTTCTGTGTCTTAATATTTATTATTTTTCCTTCTCCTTACTTAATCATAGGTAATTTGGAAGATATGTAGACTATTTCTAACTCTACTTCTAGAAGTTATTCCTATTAATTCTTTTAAATATTTTCTCTGACTATAAAAGCAGTATCTATTCATTTTAGCAACTTTGGAAAATACAGAAATTTAATGTTTCCCATAATTTCATTTACAATGATTTGTTTAAAATTTTTAAAAATTACTTTACATTCCCTCCATAAGAAATATAAATTATCTCATGAAAGACAAAATCAGTATATATAGTAGTTGTAGTTGTTATGTGTCATGGAGTTGGACCTGACTCAGAGCAACGCCACCTTGGGTTTCCAAGGCAGTATAGTATTTATGCTTAAATAAATATATTAAATAAATATAGTATTTATGCTTAAATAAAGGTCTACATAAAGATCAGCTATGACCAGAAAATGAAAACCACTGTATGTGAAAAGCTTGTGTCTTCTTGAGAGTAAACTGCTAAAGACGATTTCAAAAGTTGTATGTAGTCTACTCGGCCATTAAAACTCCTTTCAACTTGGTAAGTAACCAATTGAGACCATTTTATGTTTTATAATGAGTATATGAAAAAGCAATAAATGAGCCCATTTGCATGTATAATACCATATTCTAATATACACTAACTCACTGCTGTTGAGTCGGATGCGACTCATAGCGACCCCTCCTTGGGTTCCTGAGGCGGTATCAATATGGAAGTAGATTGCCCAAACTTCCTTCCAAGGAATGGCTGGTGGGTTTGAACTGCCAGCCATAGAGTTACTAATTTTCCCCTTACTGAATTTTGTATCACTGGATATTCTGAGTCATACAGGTAAAAATGTAAGCATGAAACAATGTAGTTATTTATTTATAAATCAGGTATGTTCTATCTTACCATTAGCATGTATATTGTGAGAGACAAGATAGAAACTTATACATCTGATGTAAAAATAAACAAAAGGTATGATTTTGTTTTGCATGTACCTCACTGGGGATGGCCTAACTAACTTCAATGTGAGGGCCACTGGAACAAGGCATCAGGAATTAGGTACTAAAGTCAATCTATATAGGAAAAATACACACACACACACACACACACACACAATTTGCCTTAAAAGGAAAGAATAAGTTAGGACAACCTATTTTGTTATAAAATTCACACTATCAGTCACCACTTTTTTAAAAATTAAAGTATATGAGGCAAATATACTTGAAAGGGACATGTCAAACATACTTCAAAAGAAAGACTGACACTTCACACTGGGTATATTTCAAAGCTATAGAGTAATTAGTATTTTTCTCATAAATTATTTGAAAGTAAAATTCTGAATAGGCTTAAAAAGTGGTAATCATAGTACACACTCCAAAGATATGGTTAGCCACAATAACTTCATTTACCAAATAACCACTAGGTCCTTAAATTTATTGAAAGATTTATCATCAACAGCGCAATTCTATTTCAACAAGTTGACTTGTTTATATTATCTCAACCACCATGTCAGTGAGTTAGTTTTTGATGGCTTCAACATCTATGCCTTGACTCCTCTAATTTTTTATTCATTTAATTTGCAATGTTATCTCTCACCAACTGAGGTTTAATTTAGTGTGCTATGGAAAGTCAACACTGGTTTTGCATTATTTATCTATTCAACACAATCATTCCTCGTTTCATGGTTATAGTTGTGATTAAAGTGTATATTTAGTTTTTAATTGAGTGATACCAATACTTATCTACCTAGTATTACAAAATCATACCAATTCAAGTACGTAAAACAAGATACCTTATACCACCGCTGCCACTGAGTCAATTCCAATGCTTAATAAGTGACCTTACAGGACAGAGTAGAACTGTCCCATAGGGTTTCCTAGGTGATGGGTTCCAACTGCAGACCTTTTGCTTTGCACCAAATGCTTTAACCACTGCACTACCAGAGCCCCTCATCAACTAGAAATCCATGTTAATATAGTAAAACAGACTTTGAATCTATGTACAATACTTTGAATAACTTGGTGGGTTCCAACTGCAGACCTTTTGCTTTGCACCAAATGCTTTAACCACTGCACCACCAGAGCCCCTCATCAACTAGAAATCCATGTTAATATAGTAAAACAGCCTTTGAATCTGTGTACAATACCTTGAATAACTTAATAAAATTGCCTAAATCAAAGGAATGTTTAATCATACACACACACATATGTAAAGCATGAAAGAAAGTTGAATAAATATGCTATCATTACTACTTATGCTGAACAGGCATCAAGACTGTAGCCCCTTCATAAAAGTGGAAAAACCACATCTGCCTAAAAGTCTGTTAGTTCATAATCATTATTATTAACCAAAACTTGCTATACGTCTGCTATATGGAAAGCACTGTTCCACTTATCAAGGGGAATTACAAAACATGTATCTTATCCCCAGAGAGTTTATATTCTCGTTGGAAAATAATTGATACATATAATTAAACTATGCTTTAAAGGAGCCCTGTGGAAAAAAATTGATACATATAATTAAACTATGCTTTAAAGGAGCCCTGGTGGTGCAGTGGCCAAGGCATTTGGTTGCTAAACAAAAGGTCAGCAGGTTCGAACCCACCAGCCACTCCATGGGAGAAAGATGAAGCAATCTGTTTCCATAAAGATTTATAGCCCTGGAAACCCTATGGGGCAGTTCTACTCTTTCACATACGTTTGCCGTCAGTTGGAATCGACTCAATGGCAGTGAGTTTGGTTTTGGTTTATAAAGCAGTATATGTACGGCACATGCATAACAAGGGACAGAAAGGCAACCGAGGCAAAATATAAACTTGGCAGCAGACAGCAAGAGGATGTTCTACAACTACACAAAGAGTAGGGAAAGTTTTACCATGCTACTTAGGAGTCCCACTGCTAACATCTCCCTCTTAAATATCTGAGATTAAATATAGAATAACCCCATAAATTCAGCAATAGAATATGACAATTAAAAAATCCTAAGATATTTGAACACTAACCAGAAGGTTGGGGTTCAAACCGCTCTGTGGAAGATGGGGCAATCTACTTCCATAAAGATTTACAGCCTTGAAAACCCAATGGGAGTTGCTATGAGTCAGAATCGAATTGATGGCAGTGAACTTTTTTTTTAAATATCTAATATAAAACGGAATCCTACAGCTGCTAACTGAAAAGCCGAAGGTTTTTATTTTTGAAACATAAAAGATAGCTATTTGTTCACAGAATAAATCACCCACTGAAAATCCTATGAAGCATAGTTCCACTCTAACATATACAAAGTCACCATGAGTCAGAAATGATTGAATGGCAACTGCTTTTATATAAAATAGTGAATGAATAAATCTTTTCCAAATTCAGTACTATCTTCATTTCGGGACCAAGAAAGGACCATTCATAGTGGTAGTCTGTAATAAGGCCTTCCCATGACATTAATCTACAGATGTGCTTCTTCCTTTCTCTGAATAGAAAGCCACATGGTAGCAGCAGCTGGTAGGCCAGGGATTCCTCTGGGGTACCTTATTGAGGACTATACAAAATAATTCTTGCTCCCTAGCACCTAAATAGAAATTCTACTTTAAAGTAAAAACAGTAAAGTAGGTTTAAAAGTAAGAAGCTATATTAGATAAATGAAATCTGAATAGTAAACAAGGGACTGCTTTAAACAGAAAAAAAAAAAAAGGTAAAATTGAATTGCCACAGCAATGTAGTACGATGTTATATTACTTTGTTCCCCACAACAATTTTTAATTTAATGTCAACACTTGAAGACTGACTGATTAGTAAGTCTGAAAACATGACATCCTAAAAACATAATCTATACTGGAAAGTGTAATTTCTGTAAGTTAAAAAAAAAAAAAAAAAAAGGCGGCGTTCCGGTACAATGGTGGAATAGGCATAAAGACTGCACAGACCCTCTTCAACAAAGAAAAGGGGAACCAATTAACACAGATACAGAAGATAATCCTGGACCCCTGAGCTTTGAAGGGAAGGATATAGAAACTAAACTCCAACTAGCAAAATAATTTGCATGAAAATACCAAAAAAGGAGACATACAGAGCTGTACTCTGGCAGCGATCCTGATGGCAAAGACAGCTTAGATATTGCCTAGTGGTGGTAGGACCTAAGAATCAACCTAAAACTCAGCCCTGCTAGCCAGGGACTGCAGGGAGGACTGCTCCGGTGGCTGGGGAATAAAAGGAGAAGCAGAAAAGAGGAAAGTGGGCTGATCTATGGACTAATGTCTGTCCAGAGGGTGCAGCCATTTTCAATGTTTACAAGCAGACTGACCATTTTGGATATTTAAAGAGACATCATTCTCCCAGATTCCAGGGACTCAAGAACAGGCTCCATTTCTGGGAACCGCAAAGGCATCCTACAAGCACAGACTACTGGAAATGTGTGACATTCCCCTTGTTACTCTTATACCCCACACCCTCTTAGTGAACGGAGGCACAGCCATCCCTCACTCCCACCCACCTCTAGGCTGGCAGGAATTCCATCCCAGTCTGTGTGTTCTGACGGAGCCTGGGTCACCTGCCCTGCCTGTCCAGATTTTTTTTTCTTTTCTTTTCTTTTTTCTAGTTTGTTTGTCTTTGTCTGTTTTAAAATTACTAATATTATTATTACTTTTGTCCTTTTTATTATCTTTCTTTATTCTTTCCTTCTCAGGTTCTAGTTTTCAGCTTTTTTTCCTTTTCCCTGTTCCTAGTTCCATTTCTTTGTTCCCCTTCCTTGTGGGTGTGGGTAAGCCCGTTCCTTGTTTTTCTTTTTGTGTTATTCCCATTTTTTTGTGTCATTATTCTCCTTCTCTACTTTTTTCTCTTATTGTCCTCTCTCCAAATATTGTGGTGCTTTTTATTTTGTTTTGTTTTTGTTTTTTTCTCTTTTACCTTTTTTAGTTACTCTTCCTGTGTGATTTCATGGTGTGTTTTTTGTCCATTTGCTTTTACTTTTTTGACAATTACTCAATTGTTATTTTTGTCTGAGTGGGAGACAGCAACAGTCCCCATAAGACATAACTACACCCACACCTCCTGCAGCTTCACTTACTGAGAGTCACCACGTTCTTCTCCACCAATGGGCCTACGATAAACCACCACCAAGAAGAGACTGACTCACCTTTAGCTGCTCTTCACAAACAGTTAACAGAGATCCAAATACAACGTCACAATGTCTTGAAGACAACAGACCATCACAATCCACACAAAGAAGCAAGATAAAGTAAGAAAAACAAGGCACCAGGATACAGACCCAGAACACATCCCTGAGCAAGAAACAGCACTGGAACTCCCTGAAAAGGAATTCAAAAGAATTATACTTAGGTATCTTCAAAGGCTTGAGAGACAGATCAAAGAAAACACAGACAAATCCCTAGAAGAATTTTGGAAGAACAAAATGACAAAACTAAATGAAAAATTAGAAATGATTCTAAATCTACAGATAGAAGTTCAGAAGATTAATACTAAATTGTAAGAAACAGATAACACACTGAAAGGACAAAGGAGTATAACTAATGCAATGGAAGACAGAATTAATGAGATCAATCAGAAAAAAGATGAAAACAAAATGAAGAAAGCCAAAGGATCATGTGGGATATGATCAAAAGGAATATCCTACGTATCAATGGAATTCCAGAACAGGAAGAGAAAAATAAAACAACTGAGAAAATTGTCCAAGATTTGTTGAAGGGAACTTCCCTGATAATATGAAAGATAAGAATATATCCATTGAGGAAGTCCAACGAACCCCAAACAAGACAGATCCCAAAAGAAAATCACCAAAGCATATCATCACCAAACTTATCAAAACCAAAGACAAAGAAAGAATCCTGAAAACAGCATATGAAAAACAAAAAGTTATTTACAAAGGACAACCAGTAAGATTAAGCTCTAATTTCTCAGCAGAAACCATGCAAGCAAGAAGGCAATGGGATGGTACATATAAAACCTTGAAAGAGAAAAATTTTCAACGAAGAATTATATGTTGTTGTTGTTGTTATTTGCCATCGAGTCAGCCCCGACTCATAGCGACCCCTCCTTGGGTTTCCGAGGCAGTACCACTACGGAAGTAGGATTGCCCAACCTTCCTTCCGAGGAGTGGCTGGTGGGTTT
>NW_006921706.1:7624342-7631976 GCF_000298275.1 Orycteropus afer afer
ATACTTCGTATATTCCATGTTCTGATGATTAATGGATGTCTGCAGCTATTTCTCTTCAATTTGAGTGGTGCCACATCAGCAAATGGAGGTCTCAAAAGCTTTACCTTATCCATACGAGTAAGGCTGGGTTTACTCAGTTGATGCAGCGCTTTCCCAGTCCTATTTTGAGAGCCTTCTAACCTAACCGGACTATTCATAAAGTTGTGCGGTAGCGTATCAAACAGTGTTTCTTTGCTACTCATAAGGTTTTCCCTGGCCAATTCTTCGGATGGCCTCTTTCTTCTTCCTAGTCTGTCTCAGTCTGTAAGTTGACTGAGGTACATACACACAATGGAATACTATGCAACCCTAAAGAATAATGTAGAATGTGCAAAACACCACATAACATGGATGAACTTGGAGGATATTATGTTCAGTGAAATAAGTCAACCACAGAGAGACAAATATTGTATTAGTCCGTTACTGTAAAAGTCAAGGAACACTTTATATAAGGAAGGAAATTTTCTTTGTTGGTTACAAGGAGTGAGAGGTGAGGGGAGAAAACACTTTTAGATAGGTAGAGATAAGTATTGATTTGGGTGAAGAGAAGGGCAATGTACCAAATGTGAGTGATCAACATGGTGGCACTGAGGAAGAGGAAGACATAGAGAGGTACATGGTAAGAGACAACAACGATGAACTCTTTTGCACACACAGTACTGCACTGTCAGTGAAGGTAAACACAGATATAAGGGTGGATAGATGGGTGGACAGGTTGAACTATTAGATGTCTATGCAGCAGGGATTGTACCCAAGACCATATATAGGGTTGGCAGACAATGGTTCTATAAGAGTATTTGTATGTTCTGTAAGAATTCCCAGGAGTAGAGCAGAGCTGACAAGTGACAAGGTCATAGTCACTTCTTGGTCACAGCCAGCTACCCAGAGGGACCGAGTAGTTGAATCTGTGGGCTCAGAACCATAGTCGCAGGGGACATCAAACTCAATTGGCATAACATACTATACAAAACATTGTTCTACCTTCTACTTTGGCGAGTAGTGATTGGAATCTTAAAGGCTTGCAAGCAGCCATCTAGATGCAACGATGGGTCGCTCCTTGTCCAGAGCAAAGAAGAATGAAGAAAACCAATGATTCATGGAAACAATTAGTCCTCACGACTGGTACACCATGGGATCATCAGCCTATATGACTATGAGACCAGAAGAACTAGATGGTGCCTGGCTAGCACTGTCAACCACTCGGAGAGGGATCTATGTAGGAGATCCTGGATAGAGAAGGAGAACAATGTGGAACAAAACTCAGAATCATTTGGATAAAAAAAAGTGACCAGGTTTGCTGGTCTGATAGAGCCTGGTGGAACCACTGAGACTATGGTCCCTAGCTGCCCTTCAGGTCTGGACTTGAACCCACACCTGTGGCTTCTAGCCAAACAAAAGACAGGCATATGAGCTGAACATGTACCTGAGGTAGTTACACTCCTTGGAGAGAACAATCATGGGAGAAAGAAGGGTTGTTTATGCACAGGGACACAGTTCAGTGGGTGAGAGTGCATGGAGGGATGGACACAGGGAAGAGTTAACTATCGGGAGGAAGTGGAGGGGAGCTGTTGCATTGGGGTAAATTGTAGTCAATATCATGCGACAACGTGTGTGTGAACTGCTGTATGGAAAGTGAATTTACTCTGTAAACTTTCACCCAAATCACAATATAAATAAATAAATAAAATAAAGCAGAGGGTATTAAACACGTTAAAAGATGTAACTGCAGGGGACTATGCAACAAGCCAACACATTCTCCAAATTATCCTTTGTTGCTATTGTTGTTAGCTGCCATTAAGTCAGCCCCTGACTCATGATGACCCAATGCACAAAGGATTAAGACCACTATAAGCTACAGGGTTTTTCTTGAGTGGTTTTTCAGAAGTAGATAACCAGGCCTTTCTTCCCCATCTGCTTTAGTCTGGAAGCTCTGCTGAAACCTGCTCAGCATCACAGCAACACACAAGCCTCCACTAACAGACAAGTGGTGGCTGGCTGCACATGAGGTTTAGGTCTCCTGTATGTTGTTGTTGCAGTTGTTAGGTGCCGTCAAGTTGTCTCCAACTCATGGAGACCCTATGCACACCAGAACGAAACACTGTCCGGTCTCGCACCAGGTCCACGATCCCTGCTATACTTGAGCCCACTGCCGCAGACACTGTGTCAATCCATCTCATTGAAGGCCTTCCCCTCTTTCGTCAACCCTCCACCTTACCAAGCATGACATCCTTCTCCAGGGAATGGTCACTTCTGATAACATGACCAAAGTAGGTGAGATGAAGTCTGGCCATTCTTGCTTCCAAGAAGCATTCCAGTTGCACTTCCTCCAGGACAGATCTGTTAGTTTTTTTAACAGTCCATGGTACTTCCCACATTCTTCACCAGCACCACAACTCAAAAGCATCAATTCCTTTTCAGTCTCTTCCTTACTCTTTGTCCAGCTCTCACATGCATATGAGGCATTTGAAAATATCATGGCTTATGTCAGACATACCTTAGTCCTCAAAGAGACATCTTTGCTCCTTAGCACTTGAAAAACATTGTTTGCAGCTGACCTGCCCAGTGCTATATGTCATCTGATGTCCTGACTGCTGCTTCCATTGGTGTCGATTGTAGAACCAAGCAATGTGAAGTCTTTGACAACTTCTATCTTTTCTCCATTTATTGTGATGCTGCTTACTGGTCCAGTTATGAGGATTTTTGTTTTCCTTATATTGAGATGTAATCCATACTGCAGACTGTAGTCTTCAATCTCCATTAGTAAGTGCTTCAAGCCATCCTCACTTTCAGCAAGCAAAGTTGTGTTGTCAGCGTATCACAGGTTGTTAATGATTCTTCCTCCAATCCTGATGCCACATTCTTCTTCATATTATCCAGCTTCTCGGATTATTTGCTCACCATACAGATTGAGTAAGTATGGTGAAAGGATACAACCCTGACACACTCCCTTGATTTTAAACCATGCAGTGTTCCCTTTTTCTGTTCGAATTACAGCCATCTGGTCTATGTACAGGTTCCTCATGAGTACAATTAAGTGTTCTGGAATTCCAATTCTTCTCAATGCTATCCACAATTTGTTATGATCCACACAATCAAATGCTTTTGCATAGTCAATAAAACACAGGTAAACATCTTTCTGGTATTCTTTGCTTTAACCCAAGAGCCATCTGACATCAGCAAAGATATCCCTTGTTCCACATCCTCTTCTGAATCCAGCCTGCACCTCTGGAAGTTCTCTGTCAATATACTGCTGCAGTAGCTTTTGAATTTTCAGTAAGATTTTACTTGAGTGCAATATTAATGATATTGTTTGATAATTTCCACATTCTATGGGATCACCTTTCTTTGCAATGGGTACAAATATGGATCTCTTCCAGTCATCTGGCTAGAAAGCTGTCATCCAAATCTCTTGGTATAACCAACTAAGTTAGTCACCAGTGGGGCATCCATTTGTTGAAACACCTCAATGGGTATTCCATCAATTCCCTTATTCTTCGTGAATCCCTTCAGTGCAGCTTTGACTTCTTCCTTCAATACCACTGGATCTTGATCATATAACACCTCTTGAAATGCATGAATATTGACCAGTTCTTTTTGGTACAGTGACTCTGTGTATTCCTTCCATCTTCTTTTGAAGCTTTCTCCATCATTCAATATTTTGCCCATAGAATATTTCAACATTGCAACTCGAAGGTTAATTTTTTCCTCAGTTCTTTCAGCTTGAGAAATGCTGCGCATGGTCTTCCCTTTTGGTTCTCTAACTCCAGGTCTTTGCACATTTCATTATAGTATTGGCTTTGTCTGCTTAAGCTGCTCTTTTGCAATCTTCTGTTCAGCCCTTTTATCTTGTCATTTCTTCAATTTGCTTCAGCCACCCTCTGCTCAAGGGCAAGTTTCAGAGCCTCTTCTGACATCCATTTTGGTCTTTTCTTCCTTTCTCCTCTTTTTAATGACCTCTTGCTTTCTTCATGGATGATGTTCTTCATGTCATCCCACAATCCTTAAGGTTTTCGGCCACTGGTGTTCAATGCATCAAATCTGTCCTTTAGATGGTCTCTAAATTTAGGAGGGGTATATTCAAGATGATTTTGGCTTCGTGGACTTGTTTTAATTGTCTTCAAGTTGAACTTGCATATGAGCAGTTGACAGTCTGTTCCACAATGAGCTCCTGGCCTGGTTTTGGATGAAGGTATTGAGCTTTTCCATCTCCTCTTGCCACAGATGTAGTCAATGTGATTCCTGTGTCCTCCATCTGGCAAAATCCACGTGTATAGCCACCATTTGTGCTGTTGAAAAAATGTACTTGCAATGAATAAGTCATTGGTCTTGCAAAATTCTATCATGCGGTCTCCAGCATTATTTCTGTCACCAAGGCCAAATTTTCCAACTACCGGTGATTCTTCTTTGTTTCCAACTTTTGCACTCCAGTCACCAGTGATAATTAACACATCTTGATTGCACATTCGCAATTTCAGACTGCCGGGGTTGATAAAAATCTTCAATTTCCTCATCTTTGGCTTTGGTGGTTGGTGCATAAATTTGAATAACATTTATATTAACTGGTCTTCCTTGCAGGCGTATGGTTATTATCCTATCACTGACCGTATTGTACTTCAGGACAGATCTTGAAACATCCTTTGTGATGATGAATGCCACGCCATTCCTCTTCAAATTGTCATTCCCAGTATAGTAGATCATATGGTTGTCTGATTCAAAATGGCTAAAATCGGTCCATTTCAGCACACTCATGCCTAGCATATCAATCTTTATGCGTTCCATTTTATTTTTGACAACTTCCAATTTTCGTAGAAGTGCCTAAGGCACTTGACTACTAACCAGAAGGCTGGCAGTTCAAACCCATCAGCCACTCCTCAGAAGAAAGGCTGGGCAATCTACTTCCGTAGTGATACTGCTGTGGAAACCCAAGGAGGGGTCGCTATGAGTCGGATCCAACTCCACGGCACATAACAACAACAACATTCTTCATACATTCCATGTTCCTGTTATTAAAGGATGTTTGCAGCTATTTCTCCTCAGTTTGAGTCATGCCACGTCAGCAAATGGAGGTCTTGAAAGCTTTACTTTATCTATATCAGTAAGGATGGTCCTATTCTGATGATGCAGCTGTTACCTAGTCATATTTTGAAAGCCTTCAGACCTAAGTGCTTGTATTCATGCACTGTATTGGATAATGTTTCTGGGATATTCATAAAGTTGCTCAGTAATGTATCAGACAGTGTTTCTCTGCTATTCATAAGGTTTACCCTGGCTAATTCTTTGAGAAATTGATGGCCTCTTCCTTATTCCTAGTCTGTCTCAGTCTGTAAGCTGCATTGAAACCTGTGTACCATGTGCAACCCTGCCGGCACTTGAAACACTGGTGGCACAGCCTCAAGCCTCACAGCAACACACAGGCCACAACAGTAAGACAAAATGACAGACAAGTCTGTCTCTCTTAGCTGTTCAAAACCTCTCTGCCCTCCCCTTACCTGGATCCCTGGCACTGCTCTGCTGTCATCCTCTCTGGCTTCGCTTTCCCCTGCTTTCCTGGCTAGTGGTGGTGGGGCCTGGGTCCCTCCCCTTACCTGGATCCCTGGCAGCTGCTCTTCTCTGTTGTCCCCTCTGGCTTCGCTTTCCCCTCGCTTTTTTACCTGGTGCGGGCAGGGCCTGGGTCCCCCCCCTTACCTGGATCTCTGTCGTTCCCACTGGCTTTGCTTCCCCCCATGTAATAAAGGTAATAATTCTACCACTGAACCACCACTGTTGTTGTTGTTGTTACTTTCTGTCCAGTCAATTCTCACTCATGGAGACCCCATGTGTGTACAGTACAAGTACTTCATAGTTTTAATGCTGTAATCTTTCAGAAACAGACAGTCAGGCCTGTCTTTCAAGGAAGCTGTGGGTGAGTCTGAACTACCAACCTTTCAGCTAGTAGTACTTAACCATTTATGCCACCCAAGAACTCCTAAACCACCACTAAAGCAAAAAAAAAAACCAATATAAACCCATTGCCATCAAGTCAATTCAGAATCATAGCAAACCTATACGACAGAGCAGACCTGCCCCATAGAGTTTCCAAGGTAATCTTTATGAAGCAGAGTGCTACATCTCTCTCCAGCAGACAGGCTGGTAGGTTTGAACCACGAGCATTTTGGTTAGCAACCGAGTGTTTTTATCATTGTCCCACTAGGGCTCCTTGAACCACTATTATATCAAGTGGTAAAGAGGCTGCAAGATTTTTGAGTGCCATAATCAACACAATAAACAAAGTGCTCACATTCTTTTCTTGGACTTTAACATACCCCAAGTTTTTTCATCCTTCATTTAGTCTGTATAAACAAATAAAATTTGTCAGATTTTTGTGTTTAGCTCTCAATCAATGATTATTAGCTATCAAAACTTTCCATTTACATTGGTTATACAAGCACAGCATTTAAATAACAATTTACTTAAACCTTGTGAAAAGCAGCTATTGCTCCTTCAACTACGGTGTAAAGACCATAACTCCATGAAAGCTGTCACCACCACCAATAATCAATGCTTTTTACTTTATTCAAAATCCACTGCAATTGTAAACAATCTTCCCTAATTGTGGACAGTCATATAGTTCAACAAAATGCTTAAAATCACTATGTATTAATAGCAAATTTTCCAGTTCTTTCCCACTAACAAGTCCTATTTATAGTTTTGTGTATAAAAACACATTAACAATGCTAACAGTAATAACACATACACACACATAAAGCATTTTGTCTGAATTTAAGCTCAACCATATGCAACTTTTTTATCCCATGTGAGTCAATATAGCAAAATAATCATATTTACTAGCTAAGTTGACATTCAAAATAAAGTGACCAAGGCCCATAACACATGCATACAATATACGTATGTGTGTATAAGTGAATGCATTACACAGCACTGTTTAGAAGAATGCCAAAGGGAATACTGGTAGTGCTTTTAGCCATTACAATGTCAACATCTGGGCATGTCTAAGAAGTAAAGCAAGCAGCTCTCTAAAATTTCATTCAGAAATTAGACCTTGGGAAGAAATCCTAAAACATAACGTCACAAGGCCCTCAGCCAACTCAGATAAACTAAGCACTGGATCCCAAGGATGTGATTCTGTGATACGTGGTCTGTATACTGATCACCTGAGAACTTGTTAAAAATGCAAGACACTAGGTCCTACTCCCAGAGATTGTGATTAAGCATGTGTAGTGTGGAACCAAGAATCAACCTATTTTCTCAAACCAACCAGACTTATTTAGCTGTATCATCAGGTTTGGGAACCACTGAGGTACTAGAGCAATGTTCTCAAAGTATGTGACACTTACTAAAATTGCTGCTATCTGGGACCACTTTCTCATCAATGATGTGAAAATCTGGAAGTGGGACCAAGAAATCTAAATTTTATTTTTATTATTATTTTTTTAATCCATCCAACTTTTTTTTTTTTTAAAGTTTATTTTGATTTGGGTGAAGATTTACAGAGTAAATTCACTTTTCATACAGCAGTTCACATAATATACTTTGTCTCATGTCATTGACCAAAATTTACAATGCAACAGCTCCCCTCCCACTTCCTCCCCACAGTT
>NW_006921706.1:7632259-7667213 GCF_000298275.1 Orycteropus afer afer
GGTAGCCGGGCACCATCTAGTTCTTCTGGTCTCATAGTTGTATAGGTTGCAGATCGGATGGTGTACCAGTCGCTAGGACTGATTGTTTCCATTAATTTTGATTTTCTTCTTCTTGACGAGGAGAGACCCATTGTTGCATCTAGATGGCAGCCAACTTTTTTTTTTAAGAGCTTGTTTTACATTCAACCTTACCTGTACATTTAGTTTCATTCCCCATTTACACGTCCTACCAGAAGGCTGGCGGTTCAAACCCACCAGCCACTCCTCGGAAGGAAGGTTGGGCAATCCTACTTCCGTAGAGATACTGTCTCGGAAACCCAAGGAGCGGCCGCTATGAGTCGGGGCCGACTCGACGGCACATAACAACAACAACAACCCTAATCCAGTATCCTCCCTTCCCTACCCTCTAACCCTCCCCCTGGGTCCCTCATATTTATGGACTCCTGTTTGTCCTGTATATCCTCAATTTGAATGTTGGTCCTCTGGTGTCCCATGGTCTATTGCTCTAAGGGATGTATAACCATAGAGTATGTGGGTGCATCATCCTGGGTTGAGTGGTCTGTGTGTACATCTTGTTAACCACTGGGCTGAGAGCCAGTCCCTGTTGCTACATTTTATTCCAGGCACAGTATGTATTCCAGGGCCATAGTACTGGGAGTCTTGCCAGATTTCATTTGACCAGTGATTTTGGTCATTATTGAGTTTTTGGATTTTATTCCATGTTTTCACTCCCACTCTATCCAGGATCTCCAGATTTGATCCTTTCCTGGATGGCTGGCACTGGTAGCCGAGAACCATCTAGTTCTTCTGGTCTTGAGGGCCACTGTGTCCTAGGGCTGATTACTTCCAAAAGCCCTTGGTTTTTTTTTTTTTGGGGGGGGGGAGGATTCTTCTTCACTTCTGATGATAGGAGACCATTAGCTGCATCTTAGATGGCCATTTGAAAGCTTTTAAGACCCCAGTTGCTACTCACCAATGTAGGATGCAGAGCAATGCTTTTATGTATTTTGTTGTGCCAACTGAGTCTGGTGTCCCCCAGTACTATGGCCCTGAGACGGCAGATCTATTGGATCTCTCTCCCATAGTGTCTGGTTGTCTGTGAGGAATTACTCTGTGTCTGTCTACTATTGTTTCTGTAAGGACTGCAGGTATTTCGTATCACTGGTGTCTGTGCAAGATTAGCCTCAGCTGAATCTATCCTTGGTCTAGAGTATACTCCTGTTCACTGACCCCTGTCTGATCATCTCAGGTGTTTAGGTGTTTATCTGTAGCCTGGTGTTTGGTGTTAATAGCAATGCAGTATTGTGGACACATTGGTGGGTATTAGCATCTGTCATCTATTTATTATGTGAACAATTCAGTGTCCTCCCATTTCCTAATGTTATCATGGTGGTCACAGATCCTTCCTGTATATTCCTCCCCCTACCCATGTCAGCATGTAGGCCCCAACTAGCCCGAAATTAATCCCTCTCCTACCTTCCCCATCCCGGTAACCTACTAAGTGAATTCCCTCTCCCAAGCAAATCCTTCTTTGTCTTTTTACAGTAATGGGCTCATACAGTACTTGTCTTTCTGCGATTGACTTGTTTCACTCAGCATAATGTCCTCCAGGTTCATCCACGTTGAGAAATGATTCACATACCCCTCATTCTTCTTTAATGTAGCATAGTATTCCATTGTGTGCATGTACCATAATTTGGTTGTCCACTCATCCACTGATGGGCATTTAGGTTGTTTCCATCTCTTTGCTATGGTGAATTGTGCTGCGATGAACACTGGTGTACATATGTCTGTCCGTGCACTGTCCCTCACCTCTTTAGGATATATTTCTTGTAATGAAATTGCTGGGTCAAATGGTACTTCTATTTTCAGTTTTTTAAGGAAATGCCATACCATTTGACACAATGGTTGTACCATTTTACAACCCCACCAGCAGTGCACAAGAGTTCCAATCTCTCTGCAACCTCGCCAGCATTTGTTATTTTCTGACATGTTGAACTTTGCTGTTATTGCTGGGGTGAGATGATACTCATTGTTGTTTTGATTCGCATCTCTCCAATGATTAATGATCGTGAACAATTTCTCATGTGTTTGCTGGCTGCCTGTATATCTTCTTTGGTGAAGTGTCTGTTCAAGTCTTTTGCCCATTTGTGAACTGGGTTGTCTTTTTGTGCTGAGGTGTTGAAGTTTTCTATAGATTTTGGAGATGAGTCCTTTATCAGATATGTCATAGGCAAGTATTTTCTCCCAATGTGTAGGTTCTCTTTTTACCCTTTTGATGAAGTCTTTCAATGCACATAAGAATTTAATTTTTAAAAGGTCCCAGTCATCTAGCTTCTCTTCTATCTCCTCCACATTCTGGGTTATGCTTGATAGTCTATTTATGCTGTAAATTAGGACTCCCAGATTTGCCCCTATTTTATCTTTGATGAATTTTATAGTTTTGGGTTTTACATTTAAGTCTTTGATCCAGCTTGAGTTTGTTTTCATGTATGAGGTGAGGTATGGGTCTTGTTTCATTTTTCTACAGGTGGATATCCAGTTTTGCCAGCACCATGTGTTAAAGAGATTGTCTCTTCCCCATTTAATGGGTTTTGGACCTTTGTCAAAGATCAGCTGCCCATAGATGGATGGGTCTATATCTGGACTTTCAATTCTGTTCCACTGGTCTGTCTATCATTATACTAATACCATGCTGTTTTGACTACTGTGGCTATATAGTAGTTCTTAAGATCTGGAAGTGTGAGACCTCCCACTTTGTTTTTCTTTTTGAGAAGTGCTCTGCTTATTCAAGGTCTCTTTCCTTTCCATATGAAATTAGTAATTAGCTTTTCCATGTCCTTAAAAAATTTTGTTGAAATCTTGTTCGGGATTGCGTTAACTGTATAGATTACTTTAGGTAGTATTGACATTTTCACAATATTTAGTCTACCTATCCATGAACAAGGTAGGTTCTTCCATTTAAGTACTGCCTTGTTGTCTTATGTTGTTGTTGTTTGCTGTCGAGTCGGCCCCGACTCATAGCGACCCCTCCTTGGGTTTCCGAGGCAGTATCACTACGGAAGTAGGATTGCCCAACCTTCCTTCCGAGGAGTGGCTGTTGTCTTATAGCAGTGTTTTATAGTTTTCTTTGTATAGGTCTTTTGTGTCTCTGGTGAGGTTTATTCCAAGATACTTTATCTTTTTAGTAGTTATAGTAAATGGTATTGTTTTCTCTTATTTCTTTATCAGAGGACTCTGTTAGCATAAGGAGCTCTGGTAGCGTAATGCCTAAGGCATTTGACTGCTAACCAGAAGGCTGGCGGTTCAAACCCACCAACCACTCCTCGGAAGGAAGGTTGGGCAATCTAGTTCCATAGTGATACCGCCTTGGAATCCCAAGGAGGGGTCAGTATGAGTTGGGTCTGACTCGACGGTACATAACAACAACAACAACAACAACGACTGTTGGTATAGAGGAATCCAACTGATTTTAGTATGTTGACCTCGGATCCTGCCACTTTGCTGAACCTCTCTATTAGTTCCGTAGTTTTTTTACTGAGTCCCTTGGGTTTTCTATGTACGGGCTCATATCATCTGCAAACAGAGACAGTTTTAGTTCCTCTTTGCCAATTTGTATGCCTTTTATTTCTCTTTCTTGCCTTACTGCCCTGGCCAGGACTTTGAATACAATGTTAAACAGAAGTGGTGATAGAGAACATCCCTGTCTGGTTCCCATTCATAAGGGGAATGCCTTGAATGTTTCTCCATTAATAATGATGTTGGCCACTGGCTTTGCATATATACTTTATTATGTTGAGAAATTTTTCTTCTATCCCTATTTTGCTGAGAGTTCTGAACAGGAATGGATGTTGGATTTTATCAAATGCCTTTACTGCATCGATTGATATAATCATATGGTTCTTTTCTTTTGTTTTGTTTATGCGGTGGATTACATTGATTGATTATCTGATATTGAACCACCCTGGTAAACCTGGTATGAATCCCACTTGGTCCGCGTGTATTAATTTTATTAATTTGGTAAGTTGCTGGATTCTGTTGGCTAGGATTTTGTTAAAGAAGAAATCTAAATTTTAAATAACCATCTTGGGTAACTCTAATGCTAATAAAAGCTTAAGAACCAATGTCTGGAGGATAGAGACTAGATCCTATACAACTGTAGATGCTCAAAACAAGAAAAATAAATCCTTTTCCAATAATCATCTCCTCCATTTAGAAGCACTAAAAATTCAATTATATATCCAAGAACATACCCTGCTTTGAGAAAAAAAAAAAAAAAAAGAAGAAGAAGAAGAAGAAGAACTAGTTCTTTGAAATCTGCAACTAGCAGCTAAACTTCTGGAATCTAATAAATTTAACACATACTCATCTCCAAAGGTCACTTTCTAAACTGGGTATTGGCCATGGTAATAAGAACCTTCAAATATAAATTCAGAGCACTCTAAGAATGCTTACGAACACAGAAAAGATGAAACTAAGAAAGTTCAATATACCTTCTTTTCAAAAAGACCCACCCATCCAAACAGGGCATTTTGCATCAAGTGAAAGATAGCTACAATAAAAATTACTTCCTGAAAAATATAAGGAAGTCTGGAAAAGTATATTAAGTAGGTTCCTTAAATGAAAGCGCCAGAACAAAATTAAATCAAAGACTTCACTAATATATGAACAAAATGTTCCTAGACTTTAATAATTGATTTAAGAAAAGAATTTAAGCCTGAGTCTGAAATTATTACAATATTTTATAGTTGGTTTATAAAATAAACTTGATTTTTAACAGATATTCAATGAGTTTTTCATGATGTCTAACTTAATTCATTCTTATTATTACTTCAATCTTCATCACCCAAACTGTAATAACTTATTCACCAAGCAGAGTATGAATGTAAAAGTTGATTTTTTTCAACTTTAAAATATCCTGAAATGATACTACTCCTAATATAACCGATATCAAGAATAGCTATAAAAAATATAGATGTGGAGTTTTCCTAATATTGGTATCCCAGTTTAAGTATAAATTTGGTAACATTCTATATTCTGTTAACAGAAGTCTGCTTCAGTATTTCTGTAATGAGAGCTGCTACCATGAAATCTATAGCTTTAAATTTATTATCAGTACCAAAAGTATGAGTCAGTTTCTCCTTGCCACATATTTAGAGAATTATTTTTAAAATAAATTTCCAAAAGAAATGCTATTAACTTGATAACTAAGAATAAAAAAAAAAAATGTGGTGAAAAAACTGGTATGACTCTCTACCCAATCTAGTGTACATTAATACTTATTATCATATAGTAGAATTGTTACTAGATTTAGTTTTCCAAAGTCACCATAGTCTGGGCATGTTCACCAATGGCCTTTATGGTTCTTTATTCCTTGACACATAAAAAGGTAAAATTTACCCAAATATGTGTGCCACACAAAATAAAACTGCCAAATTCAAATGAACTTCACACAAGAAACAAGACAAAAGATCTGAATAGTCTATCTGAAATACAATCAAAGGGCAAAAGCTAAAGCCCTCTAAGTCTGAGTAGATTCTGAAATTACTAACCAACTAATCCTGGAATCCTGCCACAGAAGCAATCTAGAAAACATGCAGAAATGACCATATGGCTGCCCTGCAGAAATCTGGAAAGGAACCAATCAAGACACTGACAAGAGAAACAAACATGCTTCTGACTAAATGAGGCCTGACACAGCCCCATAATATAAGAGCCATTAAGAAAAACAATTTAAAACTGCAGCCAAGCAGGCATTTAGGCATAGTTCTCTAGGTTACGGCTTCTCCAATTAAGTTTATGTCAAATGAAACATAAGCTGAGGTAAGATTTTTAGAGGAGGTCTTCAGTCTATTTTCAAAGAAAGCTCAAGGGAGTACTTTTTTTTGGTACGAAAGTTGTACAATACTTTCACTAAGATAGCTCTGAAACCTGTTGACAAGCACTGAAGAATATACAAAAAATTAAGGTGAAGCTCTGATATCTAGAATACATCTTCAAAGAAATTACATACCTGGCAGAGGAGATAAAAAAGTTTTTTTTTTTTTTTTTTAAGTTCACTTTTTCTAGTGGTAGAATGATATTCCTTTAAGAAACTTTGGCAAAGAATTAGAAGAACTTCTAATAGACTCTATTAATGGTGATTCCAAATTTTAAAATCTGTTATGACTAAATGGTTCAAACTTTAAAGAAATAATCAAAGCATCAGCAAAAATGGGGAAAAAAATGTCTTTTCTAACTCATATATTCCTTAAGACAAAGACTGAACATTTTACAAAATTTTGTTTCAAAGCACTTAGCTTACAGTTAAAGCACTGATGGAGGTTGGAAAATTTTTAATTACAAAAAAGAATCTCACTATTACACTCCACTTTAAAAGAAAAAAAAAAGACAGAAAAACTATAGAATGAGCCATATCTTGACCACAGTATGCCACCAATATATTATTGGTTAAACCCCTCGATATCGCAGTTATTCTCCCAAAGTATGTGATGTGTATAAAAAGTATTTTCCCTCAAAGATTAGCTTTTATTTGAAGAGGAAAAAAAAAATTAAAATTAAAAAAAAAAAAAAAAAAATCACCCTTGTAGTAAAGGTCACTACTAAAATTTCTCAGCTGCCATTATTTGGGGTTTATGTCCATACATACAGAGATATGCACACATGCACATACACACACAGACACAGACACTTCCTCTCCATGACGGTCCAGGTAATAATTCCAATTCACAAATTTAGAACCTGTGTTATCAGTTATTTTAGCATTATGGCAGCTTTCTAAGATATGTGTCATTTTCTATCCAGGAAGCAAAGCAGTAAGTAATATTCAAAATAGTACTATAAAAATTTTGTCAAAATATTCCAACAATAAGAAATATGGTAGCAGAATAGATTTTTTAAATCTCCTTATAACAACATTCAGAGCAATGAGGATTGCAAAACAAAAGATTTAAGGACAATATCTATCTCACAATAATGTCACAGGTAGTCCCACAAAACATCCAACTATAAGCAAGTAGGGGCAAAGCATCAATAACTACGAGACCATTGTGCTATTAGCATCTGTATGAGAAGTAGCAGAAGAAAAGCACCTGGGCTTCTGATGGTCCTGAGAATAAACAAACAAACAAAAAAAAACCCATTGCCATCAAGTCAATTCTGACTCATAGCAACCCTACAGGACAGGACAGAACTTCCCCATAGGGTTTCCAACACTAATCTTTACAGAAGCAGATTGTCTCATTTTTCTCCTATGTCTCATCTTTTTCTTTCATGAGAAGAAGAGAATACCAAAATCACTAACAGGTAAATGTAAAGGGCTAATCTGAGAGCAAGAGTAGGAGACAAAGGATGGTCTGGCCTGTTGGTACTGGTGTCTGATGGTACTGGGACCATATGGCTAGTCTCAAACCTAACATACAAAAGCTTCTTACAACACAGAGTCCAACACTGTGAAATTACTGGGAGTAAAATCTAAACTGTGGAGGACAACGACAACAGGAACAAAGAAAAGAGAAGGTTGAGATAAAGTTGGGGAAGGGAGCCAAGGAGCCTGATTGCAGAGGCAAGAGGATTTTTTAAAAAATCGTATTATAAAAACAATAAGAGTGGAAGCATTAGCACTCTGAAGCTAGAAAAACTATCCTGAATGATTCCTCCCTCCTAAAAGTCAAGGAAAATTCATTTCATTTTAAAATGAGCAATACAGCATTGTGAATATAATTAATGCCCTTGGATTATATACTTAAAAATGGTTAAAATGGCAAATTTTATGTATATATACTTTATCACAATAAAAAACATAGTAAAAAAATGAGCAACAGCAGGTTAATCACACAGAAAGTTGTATTACAAAGGCAAAAGACGGTACAAGGAATAAATAATATCCCTACACATAACAGAAAAATGCCAGAAAATGTGCCAATATAAGATGAAAACTGTAACCTAATATTTTAAAACAAAAGTAACAAAAACCAAAAAACCTAGCCTACTGTAATCAAGTCGATTGTGACTCATAGCAACTCTTTAGGACAGGGTAGAACTGCCCCACAGGGTTTCTAAGACTGTAAATCTTTATGGAACTGCCTCATCTTTCTTCCATGGAGCAGCTGGTGGGTTTGAACCTCTGACCTTTTGGTTAGCAGCTGAAGGTTTTAACCACTATCTCACCAGAGCACCTAAAAAAATGAGAGAAACAGTGAAAACCCTCAGAACTAGAAAAACTCAGCAATGAAGTGTTTGGAGATAAGAAAAATATGAAAAGAAGGAAGACCAAACTCAGAAAAGATTTAGAAATTAAATATATATATACACACACACATATAGAAATAAGTTGTGCCTAAGGCACTTGACTGCTAACCAGAAGGCTGGCGAGGCTGGCGGTTCAAACCCACCAGCCACTCCTTGGAAGACTCCTACTTCTGTAGTGATACTATCTCAGAAACCCAAGGAGAGGTCGCTATGAGTTGGGGCCGACTCGACAGCACATAACAACAACAACAACTACATATGTATATATATATATATATATATATATATGTGTGTGTGTATATATATATATATATATATATATATGAATAATGCCATAACATAAATAGGAAACATAAAGGAAAAAAGTTTTAAATCAAAAGAAGAGATACACAAAGATTTTAAGAAAATATGATTGCTATGTAAAATAAGCAAAGAAGGCCCAACATACATACGATAAGAGTCTCTGAGAAAGCAATGCAACAACATAAGAAAAAACAAAACACTAAAAACTGTAAGAAAACTTTCCTGAAAGATTAACTTAAAACTACATATTCAAAGAGGGAAAATGACAAAGAACAAACTACATCAAACACATTCTAATGAAGGCAAAGTGATCTTCAAGTATACAACTCAAAGATAAAAACTATATCTGAGTTCTTGCTACATAAATTAACAGGAACTCAAGGAATATATTCACTGTGAGTCTTTCCTGAAAAATCTAGTAGCAAATAAGCTCCATACAACCAAAAACTTGGAAAAAAATTAACATAAGGACTGGTGGAAGGTGTGAGCCATTTAGGCAGTAACTCTGAAAGGCGAAGAGAGCAGCAGAATGCTCAGTATCTGAATTTCAAGTTTCTATCACCAAATGAAAGAAATTATTACAAAACGATTGGGAAATTACATTGACTTCCTCTTAGCACATCTGAATAAATGACTATGACTTTCTAGAGTATGTGCTAAACAACTAAATGTGAGTTATTAAATTTCTTCAAGAACCAGATACATTTTTCAAAAAGATTATTATTTTCCAAATATTTCAATTGTATTGACCCTGAGGAAAAGTAATGCTAGCCTCAGACAGATATATTTTCTTCCTAGGTAACCTAGTAAAGAAATCAGCTCATGTCACACCTAGAGGAAAACTAACTGGAATTGGAGCATCCATATCTACTCTAGCAATAGAATTTCTGCCAATTCCCTCCCTCTAGCACTGGGAATTACAGAGTAAAGTTTCAAAGCACACCTATGAAAGCCTGCAGCAAGATTCAGAAAGGGATCAAGGAACAAAAAATTCCTTTTACAGGGAAAGGTGGAGTTTA
The DNA here is from genome assembly GCF_000298275.1 of Orycteropus afer afer. Taxonomy (NCBI): domain Eukaryota; kingdom Metazoa; phylum Chordata; class Mammalia; order Tubulidentata; family Orycteropodidae; genus Orycteropus; species Orycteropus afer. The sequence continues at coordinate 7,641,832 of NW_006921706.1, forward strand.
TGATGGAAAATGATAGGGCAATTGACTGAGGGATCTGAAAAAATGGCCATGTGGAAAAGAGCCTTGAGGAAGACCTTCTGTTTTCAGCAGCCTAACTCTAGAAAGGATTTCCTTTGGAAAGGACAAACAGAACCACCAATCTCTTTCCATATCATTCCACCACCGAGTAAATACTGCACACCTACTGAATAAAGAACACAGGTTTCCTAAAAGTATTTTCAAGGCCGAGAAAATAAGACTCTTAACATTATGCAATTAGGGTCTTATAACTATTACAAAAGGACAGCCAAATTATGCCATGTAAAATCGTACCTTTAACAGTCTGTTTAACTATAGCTCTTCTGATTCTGAAAATTATCAGATTCCTTGGAAATTTATCAGCTTTCTTATCTCTCATTTGAATAAAGAATAACAACATGGTACAGAAAGAGCAATCTCTTAGACAAGTAATTATCTCTTCTCATGCAACCCAACCAAAATTTGTAGAATTCTAAATCCAAATATATTTTTAACATATAAATTGTAAACTGAAAGTAAGATTCAAACACTTAAGTCTAAGCTATAGCTATTTTACTTACATAATAAAAGTAAAATTGGCTTATAAAAGGCAAATGTAATTGAAACTAAAGATTAACTTACCAAAACCAAATTACAGAATGAACACTTAAACCCATGGTTAAATGTAGAAGAGATTAATGGAAAAATCATAGGAAATGAGTAACTGCTTAAACTTGGTGAGATATGACTGCCAGTCAAGCTGATATAGTAGTGCTAGACAAATGATAAACAAAAATCTGCCCTGAAAGTATGTCTGCTCACCACTGATTTTTTTTTTTAAATGCAAAAGAATCCAGTAATTAAATCTAGTCTGTAAGCTGCATTTTCCCCCACACTGTTACCCCAAACCAAGCAATGGTGAACATGTTGCTAACAGGGAAATACACAACTAACTACACTTCTCTAGAGTAAAGCCGAAATAAATAGGCTCAACAGAACGAAGGCTTCAAACATAAGGAAACACAGATGTTTATTCTAGCATTTACTTTCATAAATATTGACACCAAAGAATCAAATATGTAGCTGTGAAGCAGTAGTTTATCCAAAATTGAATGCTTCATTAAAATTGGAAATGGCCAAAAGCTGCAGGAAATGTCCTGAAGGAAAATGTTTTACATAAATGACACCTTTGTAGATGCCATGGAGTAAAACAGAACATGGTAAAAACCAGTTCTGTGTTTGCATACACAGAACACCTTCCACCTCAACAATTCTATAAATATTGTGCTTAAAGGTTGCCAGGAAAGGTTGCCAAGGACTGAGAGCAACTTAACAAGAAAAAAAGTAAAATAAAATGAAACTACTTGCGGCATGACTAAGTGTAGGGGAAAAGTACCATAAAATATATTAGAATAGCATCATATTTGATTCTTCTAGAATAGCCATAGAACTGCCATTATAATCTTAGTCAAAAACTTTGATATTGTTGATCGAACTGCACTTCAATCAAAATGGAACTTCTTAGGAGATACAAACAGACAACAGTCCTAGATTTTATCATTATCACCTAAGTTACTTTTTTTCTCCCTTAAACAATGGAAGAGCTTTGTTCAACCTGAGTGCCCAAGAAAGAGTGAATTAATCTCAGACTATAGTTTGGGACACATCTTTAATAATTAACAATAACTAGAATGGTTGGGCATTTGGAGTAATAATAATAATAATAATAATAACCAATATCATACCTCCAGATGTACTGGAGAGACTACTCTCAATGCAGAAGGAAAACATAACTACATCAAGCCAATTTATACAAACACATACAAAAAAATATTTTTAAAAAAGTCATTTTTTTTCCCTTCCTTTCTCTTTCCCTCCATTCTCTTCCTTTTCACCTGACATAATTTTTGCTTAATATTTTCTATGTAGTATTTGAGATGGGACAGTAACTCAACATATGTCCAGACATGATGAGTAACAGTTAACTCTTAGTTTTCATGGACACATCACATCATCCACTTTTATCTGTCCTCTTCTCACTTATTTTCTAGCTGTTTTACTTTCACTTAAGCATGAACTAGGAGAGAAAAAGCTAATACCATTCAAAAAAAGTTTACTTCGATGAATGCAAGTCTCACCTATCAGAAGGTAGGCTCTTTCTTGAAAACAATGCTCTTGTCACATTTTTGTTTCTCTAACATCTAGTATATCTATTCAATAAATATCTGTTAAACTTACAATGTCGAACAAAACTCGACATCATTTGGGAAAAAAAAGAGGGGGACCAGGTTTGCTGGTCTGACAGAGCCTGATGGAACCACTGAGACTATGGCCCCTAGCTGTCCTTCATGTCTGGAATTGAACCCACTCCTGTGGCTTCCATCCAAACAAAAGACAGGCATATGAGGTGAACATTTACACTAGGTATATACACTCCTTGCAGAGAAAACTCATGGGAGAATAGAAGGGTTCTTTATGCACAGGGAGACAGAGCAGGGGGCAGGAGGGCATGGAGGGAAGGACATAGGGAAGAGGTAACTAAGGGGTCAAAGTGGGAGGGAAGCTGTTGCATTGTGGGAGGGAAGCAGTTCAAGTGTACGTGAACTGCTGTATGGAAAGTGAATTTGCTTTGTAAACTTTCACCCAAATCACAATTATAAAAAATAAAATATTTTCATTAAAAAAAAAACAAACAATTATCTGTTAAACTTGTGGATATCATTTATCTGTTCTCTTCTTGGCCCTTTTGAACTAAATACTCAACAACTAGAAATTGCCTGGCATGGTTTCTGGCTTTCTTTACAAAAGGAAACTTTTTAGAAGAGCTTCAAGTAGAAGAGTTTTCTATTCCTTTTTAATATCCTGAATGTGGAATTCATTTAAAATTCATTGTGACCATAATGTGAGATGGTGCAATAACTTGAATTCTGGTCCTAGTATCATTCTATACTCCTAATTATATAAAAGCTATGACTTCTATGCTCAGATATTTCACAAACAGGTTCATATAATTCAGAACTCTCCACACTCCACACATAGTAACATTCATATAAAATAACAAGATAATTTAACCAACACACTAAAGTTCTTGTCCTGTCAGACATTTTGGGAAACCATGGACTCATAATACTGCCATTGCATAAAACATCTCTCAACTGTTTTCAAAATTAAAAAAAAACAATTTTTAATCAAAGAGTAGCTGTAAGATCGTAGTGAGAATAGCAAATCACAGGTGATTCTCATTATCTGCAGATTCTGTATTCACAAATCAGTCCATTTGCTAAAAATAGCTGGCATTTTTCAAGACATTAGCAGGCTTGCACAGAGCAGGGAAAAATTCCCCAAGAGGGTAAAAAAATTCTGGTTTGGTGTTCGTTAATTCAGTATTCATGAAGATTTTACAGAACATAACCTACTGTTAAAAAACAAGAATGAAATGCATGTCAAAATAAACACATTTCACCAAGATCACACCTAACTTGATGAAGTGAGTATCCCTTCATACTGACAGACGCACTGACAGCACACAGTGAGCTACACTTGCCAATGTAATAGATCAGACAGAGTCAAAGCGTGACTTCCAAGGTAAATTTTTGAAGTGGTTCCAGAAGCAGCCGCTGGTGGAACTCCATTCTTTAAACTCTGATTCGAACTAAGGTTGGTAATGATAGTTTATCATAATAAAGTCCAATGTGGTTCTTCTTGGCTAACAGGTGGCCTTCCACATGATCATTCAGGAGCCCAGACTTCCTGCATTTTAGGGCACCACCATTCCCCTAAGTGCCTCGATTAGGTTCCTCTGTTAGATCTTCTTTATCTAGCTGGCAGATTGGAGAAAAGAAAGAATGAGGAGGATCATGATAGAGTTTTTTATTCAACAAACTTGAGTGTTGTGTATTATTTGCCTCACTTAACTGCAAAAGAGGCTAGGGAATATAGTCTAGATGCAGGCTCAAGAGGGAGAGAAAATGGATTTTGATGAACACATATATGTCTCTATTACAGATGGGCTCCACTTCATTTGTCTAAATTACCTTTGGAGATAGTTTGAACCAGATTTTAAAGTTAGTATAAATGAATTATCATAATTTGCCACCACAAATAAGTAACCTAACTTAGTCATATACCTTATTCTCTACATCAGGCTCTTAATGACTTTTGGTTATTTTCATAAATTATACCTACCCACAAAAGCGATTCAGCCCAATGAGACTATTCTGGATAGCACACTTTAGTTCTAATGAAATTTCTTTTTAAAAGACTTCTAAAACAGCTGAAATACATATATAACTTTCCAAGGTGATCTCCCTGTGACTATGTTAACAAATTTGACGAACTATGTACTGTTTTTCTTGAGGGATGGTTTAAGAATCTCATCATTTATTTGAAATGATTAGAAATCTTGTTAAATCAAGGTGGTATATAATTTCAAATCCATTAAACCTATTGCCACAGAGTCGATTACAACTTGTAGGAATCCTAAAGGACAGAGTAGAAGTGCCCCATAGTGTCTAAGGCTGTAAATCTTTATGGAAGCAGACTGCCACATCTTTATTCCAGGGAGCAGATGGTAGGTTCAAAACACCAACATTTTGGTTAGAAGCTGAGCAGCGGAATCACTGTGCCACCGGGGCTCTTCATATAATTTCAAACTGATGATAATCAGTATATAGCAATAATCACATAACTATAAATCATATAATAATGATATAATATAAAAGTGTAATAAAAACCTTTTGTTGATCAATGTTAAAATATTATAACAAAATTAAAGTCTCTGAATCCTTTTAACACCAAACATAACCATAAAAACCTTCTTGTAAACTATAAACTCTTGCCAAGAGAATCTCTGGTGCTAGCATGAGTTCTAGGTTTGGGATGAGGAACCCTATGGGAAGAAGTGGCTGTATATTCTTATACCTACAATACCATTAGGTCTCACTGAAAGGCTAGCACCTTCTCTCCAAAAAGCATTCCCTTCTCATCTTCAAGAAAACTTTCATTCTCTTAATACTGTTATTCTCAGTTAAATATCATTAAGGATAGTAATTTAATTGAATTAATTCACACAAAGGTAAGTAGTGAGTCTCAAAAGGATATCCTTTCAGAGACATCTGTATTTTTAAAAATAGATGATTGTGAACTCAATCTTTAATTAGTAAAACTTCAGGCAAAATGACAAAGTGAAAGCAAAACATTCAGATAGAAAAATATATTTGGTGCTCAATGAAATCCTATACAGATCAGAGTACCTGCCCTCAATAAATCAGTATTTTAGGTAAGAAGTTTAGGTGACATAACAAATAACTGTTACACAACATAATGAACAATGCAAGAATATAAAGACACATAGTATTTAGGGTACCTAGAGGGGACTGACACCTCTATCGAGAACTTTAGTCAGGAATATTTTGCACACTGAAGGATGATATTTTAAAACTAACTTTCAAAGAACAAGTAGGGGTTCTCAGGCAAAGCAGCATGTTTATAGGAGGCATAGGTATTCCTGACAGAGAACATGTATTCAAGCCATGGAGCTGTAAAAGGATAACAACATTTTCAAGAAAAGTTGAATTCAGTTTGGCAAGAACACAAGGTACACAGTGTAGAATATTAAGATAAGCCTCAGATGCCAAGCTAAGCATTTTGGACTTCACTTCTTATTCAAGGAACCAACAGCAATCTTTCATCAAAATCAGAAGTTAAAAAAAAAGAAAGATTGTGCTTATAGGAGTACAACGGCTTAAGAGAAGATGGGAGACCTATGGCAAGGGAAACACTAAAGAAGATGCAGTTCCAACAATCCAAGGAACAACTGATGTTTAAGACATGGAAGGGACAGAAAGAAGCCATTAGATTCGAGAGTTAATTCTGAGACGAGACCGAGTTATGGTGATTTGTAAGATGAGAGAACGAGAAAAAAGGAAAAGTCAAGAATTACTGCAGCAAGGAATAACCCATCCCAATGATATTCTGACTCTGAATGTCTCTTACCCAAGGCTGTGTTCCACAGTGCTAATAAGCAAATAAAAGAAACCACCAAATTTCATACCTATACCAAGGCTCTGAGTTTAAACTTAACATACTCAATATCCATATCTTGATACTGCATTTCTAAGCATATCTTATTATATGGAATCATTAAATGACCCAGACTTCCAATTATACAGAGAAAAAAACTGTTAATAAATTACTGGTTTTCTTCTCTTGATAGCACAGAAAAATACTGGGCCACTTTCTCAAAGCATGTGTATGAAATATCCATACTAACAGAATTAGATATATTCTACTCTGTCAAGCAGATTATTGTTGCTAGGTGCCGTCGAGTCGGACCCGACTCATAGCGACTCCTCCTTGGGTTTCCCAGGCAGTATCACTACGGAAGTAGATTGCCCAACCTTCCTTCCGGTCAAGCAGACTATAGCCTTTAATCTCTACAGTCTGCAGTATGGATCACACCTCAAAGAAAACAAAAATCCTCACAAAAGGACCAATAAGTAGCATCACGGTAAACGGAGAAAAGATTGAAGTTGTCAAAAATTTCATATTACTTGGTTCCATAATCAACACCCATGGAAGCACCAGCCAACAAATCAGATGACATATTGCAGTGGGCAAATCTGCTGCAAAAGACCTCTTTAAAGTCCTGAAGACCAAAGATGTCTTTTTGAAGACTAAAGTGCACCTCACCCAAGCCATGGTGTTTTTAATCACTTCATATGCATGTGAAAGCTGGACAACAAATAAGGAAGATCCAAGAAGAGTTGCTTTTGAGTTGTGGTGCTGGTGAAGAATACTCAAAGTACCATGGACTGCCATAAGAGCTAACAAATCTGTTCTGGAAGAAGTGCAGCCAGAATGCTCCTTGGAAGAGGGAATGGCCAGACTTCATCTCACCTACTCTGGTTATGTTGTCAGAAGGGACCATTCCCTGGAGAAGGGTATCATGCTTGGTACAGTGACGGGTCAGCGGGGGAAGGTCCCTAATGAGATGGACTGATACAGTGTCTACAACGGTGGGCTCAGGTATAGCAAGGATCGTGAGGCTGGCGCAAGACCGGGCAGTGTTTCTTTCTATTGTACATAGGCTCACTATGAGTAGGAGCCGACTTCATGGCACCTAACAACAGTAACAACTCTGTCAAGCACAGGCTAAATTCATTTCTAATTAAAACTTTTGCTACAGATGGTAACATGACTGGCAAGAAGGTAAAAAGGATGAGCACAGCATTCTAAAACAATTATAATGATATTTTAAAATATTTGGATTTGTACAGTCACCCAAATGTAAGGATTATGTCTTTTAATTTGTTATATGCAGGTATTGCCTATAAGTATAATCTATAACGATAACCATATAGTCACTGGAAATAACTACAGCTCTCAATGCTTGTTTCAACTTTAAATTCACATGTTGTTATGTGCCCTCAAGTCAGACCCAACTCATACCTCACCCTCCTTGGGTTTCTGAGGCAGTATCACTACAGAAGTAGATTGCCAAACCCTCCTTCTGAGGAACCTCCAGCCTTCTGGTTAGCAGACAACATAATTTTCTACCAAAAAATCGCTAAGTCAACTTCAACAGAGAAAATTATCATATATTTGGGAAGAAAATTAAACTGTAAATAATCAGATTATCACTCTAAGCTATGACAGATGATTCAAGAAAAGGAATTTGTATGTAAACTGATTAATGTGTTTCTGTAAACCCACCCATCAAAATTATTTTTTATTAAATAACCCTGAAGTAAACAGTTTTGTGAAGGAATTCTGCATTTCTGGCATGCCTCCAGGAGAGAAATGTAATTGTAATACCATAAATAGTAAATTTCCCCAAAATTACAAGGAAGATGTTCAGAAATGCATCTTATTAGTTAGGCAGCCACTGGTTTTATCTTATATGAGATAAACAAAATCCCTAAATCACTACTGCTCAGTATTAAAATTACTTGAAGTATTAAGTAATTTAAGTATTAATTTAAGTAAAAATTTTCCTGAGTTTTTCTTAAGTTTCCAAGAAATATTTCCTTCATAAAGGTGACCATCAATCTCCACTGTGTGTGGAGAAAATATTAGGAGCTAGTGATTATCCATCCAGTGATGGCTGTGAAAGGAAATGTGAACTTTAGGACTCTGTTTACACACATACACACACACATATATATACACCTCCCTCTATTGAGTAGACCTTTAGTAGTAAGCAGATTAACTGGCCAATTTGTCTTTGGTCCTTAAGTATACAAAGAAACTTTTAAGCTAAAAATCATCCTGTAGAAACATATAATTTCACATAATCATTATCCAAACACTAATCATGTATATTTTCTAATTATACTCACTGCTTTATCTCCCTGACAGAGAATAGGTTTTGTGAAAATTCTCCTGAGTTTTTCATAAGTTTGCAAGAAATATTTCCTTCATAAAGCTGGTTAGACACAGCTGCTAGAATATTATAAGTGAAGTAATACTGTTTTTCAATAAGGACAAAATAGTCTAGAAAAGGTCTTGTATCTAATTTAAAAGTATACCTGCTCACAAAGTCATGTATGAAATAAAATCATTAGGTCATATGTGTTTTTTTCCCTTTTTAAGGATTATTTGAGTACCAAATTTCTTAGAATTTTAAAACTCAGACTAGAAAGGGAATGGAAAAGGTCTATTCATATTCATTTACAACAACTTCTTAGGATATTAGTTAATTCTATGAACTGTCAGTAGAACATTTTATGCAGCAATAAGAAATTACACTATTCAGTAATATGTTTTTACAACCTCAGATGAACCTCAATCTTGTGTAACTGACTTCCTAAAAAGTTGGTGTAAATAACATTTTGGTAAATTGAATAATTTTACTTGCAAATGTTAAACCTTCTATAAAGCAAACAGCCACCCCAAAACCTCACTTCCAGTTTAAAATTTTTATATTGTAATGAAGCATAAATTAATATGTAATTTACACTCTCCTTTATAGCTTAGTATAATCTTGGTTTTTAGGAGACTATAAAAATATTTAAATATGTAATTGAAAAGTATCACACTAAACTCACTGCCACTGAGTCAATTCCAACTCATAGCCACCAGACAAGACAAAGTACAACTGCTCCACAGTATTTCCAACGTTGTAAATTGTATGGAAGCAGATTGCCTCATCTTTCTTTCATGGAGTAGCTAATAGGTGAAAATTGACAACCTTTCAGTTAGTAGCCAAATGTTTTAACCCCTGAGCCACCAGAGCACCCTGTAATTGCAAAAGCCTGTCAAAATCTGGCCATGACAATTCAAGTTTCTTTCCTATTTTATGTGAAGGTCTAAACCAGCACCTTTCCAGGTTTAAACACTACCACTGAATGACAGGTTCTAAATGAAGATAACAGCCATCAGTTACCTAAACTACTAGGCATTTGAGAAAAATAGGCAATGCATAAGTGTACTACTTATTCCATTAAATAGGATACCTGTATAAAGATACTGTTTTTCTATAACATGGCTTAGTACAAAGTTAAAAGAAAAAAAAAAAAAAGCTAATGTCCTGAAGATTAACTAACATAACTGAATAAACCCAAAAAACCAAACCCACTGCCATTGAGTCAACTCCGACTAATAGTGACCTCCACTGGATTTCCAAGGTTGTAAATCTTTATGGAAGTAGATTGCTTCATCTTCCTCCAGTGGAACACCTGGTAGGTTTGAACCTCCAACCTTCTGGTTAGCGGCCAAATGGCTCACCCACTACACCACCAGAGCTCCTCAACATAACTAAGGGGTAATACTTAAAGGCTATAATGCTAATATTTCTTTAAAGTAAAAACCAAAAACGGATAAAAACTGAATATAGGTAAATCCTGAATACAGTCCAAACCAAACCAAACTCACTGCCGTTGAGTCGGATCTGACTCATAGCGACCCCTCCTTGGGTTTCTGAGGCGGTATCACTACAGAAGTAGATCGCCCAACCTTCCTTCTGAGGCGTGACTGGTGGGTTTGAACCGCCAGCCTTCTGATTAGCAGTGAAATGGCTTAGGCACTACGCTACAGAACTCCTCCTGAATAGTCAAGATATATAAATCTTTGTACATTCAGCCAATATATCAAGTAAATGGTAACATTTATAACACATGAAAATCTAATATTTGAGCTCAGTAGTAGTAGATATTTTGTCAAGTCCTACTCATCTCAATAGCCTTATAGGGAATCACTGTCCAGGTATTACTACTCAACCACCTATCCACATAGTATAAAAGAAGCCACATCCAACAATACCAGAGATCTGTATATATATATGTGTGGAGGGAGAGTGTGTCAGTGACATCATCCTAAGGCCAAAATACAGTAGAATATCATAATAGGTACAGATAGCAATATATATTGCACCAAAATATATCATAGAAGCTACACTAGGGGGTTATTCCAAGTTTCCTAGTCTAATGAAAGAAAAATATACATCAACAGAGTGGTAACTTCAAAAGAGAAAACCAAAAGGCTCAACCTAATTTAGGAAAGTAAGCACAGGAAGATAATAGTTGGCATATGAAGCCCAAACCTCAGAGAGGATAATGGGTCAAATTCTTGGCAGACATCAAGTGTTTTAAGCTTGTTAAGAAACAGGAATGTGAGGACACCAACTGCAACTAGTATACGTATTCTGTATGGGTCAAACACAGTTTCTCACACACAGGAGGGGCTCAATAAATATTTGGTGACTTAAAATATTTGTTCAGAAAAGTGGGAGAAAAATCCATTTTGTTCACCACTGCACTGCACTACTAATAACTTGTCCAACACATGGCAAAAATATTTCTTGGATGAAGGAACAGTTAGCAATGAAAATACATGAAGGCTATACTAATCTTAATGAGCCCTGGCAGCACAGTACCTAAGACATCAGACTGCTAACCAGAGGTTGGTGGTTCAAATCACCAGCCACTCCACAGAAGCAAGACTGGGCAATCTACTTCCGTAAAGACTGATTTCTTCGGAAACCCAATGGGGGTTTCTATGAGTCAGAATTAACTCGATGGCAGTGGGTTTGGTTTTTGTTTTATACTAATCTTTGGTCATATGTAACCCAAAAAGACAAGGAGTGAGTAAATGTAATCAACTGATTTGTTGTTGTTGTTGTTATGTGCTGTCAAGTCAGCCCCAACTCATAGCGACCCCTCCTTGGGTTTCCAAGGCAATATCACTACGGAAGTAGATTGCCCAACACTTTGCCATGTAAAAAATGAGCAGCATGTAAAAATAAGTCATCTTATCAAAATACCCAAGATACTGTAGCTTTTCTCAAACAACTAATTTCTAAGCACAGTTTGTTGTTGTTGTTGTTGTTATGTGCCATCGAGTCAGCCCTGACTCATAGTGACCCCTCCTTGGGTTTCCGAGGCAGTATCACTACGGAAGTAGGATTGCCCAACCTTCCTTCCGAGGAGTGGCTGATGGGTTTGAACCGCCAGCCATCTGGTGAGCAGTCAAGTGCCTTAGCCACTATGCTACCAGAGCTCCCAAGCACAGTTTAAGCCCCCTAAAGAAAATGTATTAAGCAATGTTTGCTAACCCCTGTTTAATAAGTTCTATACATTTAAATGACTTCACTTTAAGCAGGAAAAGGACAGTTGATTCTTTTCAGGGGCGATGCTTTAGAGTACTCCAAAAAAATATTTTGGAAGAAAACAAGAGTCAAAAAATATTCAAAGATCTCATAAATACATTTTTTTTAAATACTATCAGCTAATATATGAACAGCTCTCTATTTTATTATGCTCTGTTTTGTACCTTTATGGAAGTATTTGACAGGTTTACATGAAAATAGCAAAGTTTTCATAAGGCTAGAGTTGATATTTTGTGTTGCTGTCATTGTTAAGTGCCTCTGACTTGATTCTGATTCAGCAATTCCATGTGACATAGTTTTCTTAGTTGTAAACTTCATTGAACCAGGTCGCCAGGTCTTTCTCTTGTGAGATGGTTGGGCAGGATCAAAGAACTCCTAATCTTCTGGTTACCAGCTGAACCATGAACCATATGAGTGACCAGAGCTCCCTAGATCTGATATAACCCTGAGTACTACTAGTTTTAATTATCTTTTAAAGTACCAATATATTACTTCAGTAATTCAACTTAAAGAACAAAGAACTCAGTCTTAGAAATAATACTATCAGAATATTACTTAAAAGTAAGGATGGCAAGACAACGACTTACTTACTTTGGACATTTCATCAGGAAAGACCAATCACTGGTGGAAGACATTATATCTGGTAACAGAGAAGGCCAATAAAATTGAGGGAAACTTTCAATGAGATGGACTGACACAGTAACTACAATGGACTCAAACATACCAATGATTATGAAGCAAGACTGGGAAATGTCTCATTTTGTTATACATAGGGTTGACATGAAGTAGAATCAACTCATCAACAACCAACAACTATTCAACTTATATAGCAATGTGCTTAACAAGAATAGTTGTTTATGGAAGAAATGTCATGAGAAACTGTATCCATCACATAGCCTCTATATAACCAAATGACCAATTAAATTAACCAATTGACATCCAATCAATTCATGGTGATCCCATGTATTTCAGAGTAGAACTGTATCCCTTGGGTTTTCAATGACTGATTTTTCAGAAGTAGCTCATCAGTTCTTTCTTCCAGGGTAACAACCGTTTGGTTGGTAGTTGAATGCTTAAAGGTGCCACCCAAGGACAGACTCTATATAAAGACTTTAAACACTGTAACAATAAAAACATAATTTCTGTTAGTTATGAAAGAAATCATGTTTTACACTGACTATTAAGGAGAACTTAACAGTAAGCACAAGTGACACTAAATTTTTTTTAAAATGCAAAAACACTCTGGAACAAATTATTAAAATGGGAATTGAAGTTTCTTTTCTACGTCCCATCATCACATGTACAAAGAAGGGAAAAAGCCAAGTGGGCATAAACCGAGAAGGCAGTACCTTGCTCTACCATGACTGTGATACATAAGAAGGTATCATTTTGAATGCTACTAAAGTATCAAAGGCATTGAAAGAATCATGTGAGCAGAATGGAGTCTTATGATGCTTTATCAAAAATGGGCAGCTTTTTTAACACTTACATTATCAAATATGAAAGATCTTTGTCTTAGGCTGCGTACCCAAGAGAAGCAAAATCAGTGAAGCTTACAGAGAGAGAGAGAGACAAAGAGCAGAAAGATAATTATCTCAAAATGGGTCACACAGTTGTAGAAGCTGGTAAATCCCAAGTCTGTGAATCAGACATCAAGCTGGAGGAATAGCCTGGCTCATGTAGCTGAAGAGGCTGACAAACCCCAGATCAGTAGGCAGTACATCAGGCTGCTGGCTTTGGAGGGTGAGGAATCCAAGTTCAGCACGTAGATGGCAGGCTGTTGACTCACAAGTTGGGAAGGCAACAATCCCAAAAACAGCAGGCAATATGGCAGTCCACTGGTTCAAGTCCAAAAAATGGAGGTCACATGATTATGAGCCATATGCAGGATCCAGATCAAACAAAAAGCCAGAAAGCTTTGCCAGGACATCCATATATATATATAGATCTATATATATATATGAAACAGGCCACACCCCTGAGGAAACTCTCTTCTGACTGATTGGCTGTTCACAACAGATCTCATCATGGAAGTGATTACATTACATAAGATCTCAATCATGGCCCAGAGCTGAGCTGATATACAACCTTAACCACCACAACCTTATTCTACTAAGATTTTAAGATTTCAAAAAGGACAGTTTTTAACTTTCACCCAAATCACAATAAAACTTTTTTTTTTTTTAAAAAAAAAGACAGTTTGCAAAATTTAAATACTAAATTATGTCTGAACAAAGTGGTAAGTCTTAAGATCTAAAGGGAAGGCCCACTAATAGCAAACAAAGTGCTTATTACATTCTTATATGCACACATGGGACCAACAAACTGGAAGAGATTCGTGTTTGTGCCCATTTCAAAAGAAGGTGATCCAAAACAATGCAGATATTATCAAACAATATCATTACTATCACACACAAGTAAAGTTTTGCTTAACATAATTAAAAAATGGTTGCAACACTACATTGACAGGGAACTGCCAGAAATTCAAGCTAGATTAAGAACATGTGGAAAAAGGAATACCGTTGCTGATGTCTGACAAATCTTGGCTAAAAACAGAGAGTACCGGAAAGAGGTTTGTTGTTGCTGTTACGTACTGTTGAGTCAGTTCCAATTCACAGCAATCCTATGTACCAAAGAATAAACCACTGCCTGGTCCTGTGCCATTCTCACAATAGTTGGTATATGTGATAGTTATGTTTGTGTGTCAACTTGGCTGGGCCTGGTTGAGTGGCTGGGCTGGTGGTAGTTATTTCCCATGATGAGAATGGCAATCAACTCCATGGTGGGATCTACCACAAGCAGCTGAGTAGCTGCCTTTGGGATGTGGTCTGCTTCCTGTACACACGCAGAAGTCTTGGGAATGGTCTCTAGCTTATGGCATGCTTGGACCCTGCATGTAGCCGCATCATTGTTCAGCAGCCAGTCTGCCATGCTCTGCCGACCTTGGGACTTGCAGTGGACTTGAAGTAATGCTCTGCTGTGTGGGTTGGTAACATTGGGACTATGTCTTTTTACTTGTCAACCTTGGGTTTGTCAGTCTCAGCAGCCAGCAGCTGAGTGAAGAAAAGCCTCCAGCCAGCTTCAGTGGGCTGGGAGCAGGAGGCAGAGCTGCAACTCAAGGCTGAGGAGCTTTCACCCAGCCCCTAAAGCCTGGCACTTTGAACTTGGACTTAAAACCTCCAAATTTTAAGAATAAATTTGTCTGTTAAGGCCATTCCATTGGTGGTATATTCTTGTCACAGCGGCACAAGGTAACCAGAACAGTGTGTTTGAGCCCATTGTTGCAGCCACCGTGTCAATCCATTTGGTTAAGGGTCTTCCTCTTTTTCACTTATCCGATACTTTACCAAGCATGGTGTCTTTCTCCAGGGACTGGTCCCTCCGATGACATGGCAAAAATACATGAGACAAGGTTTCACCATACTCACTTTTAAGGAACATTCTGGCTGTACTTCCTCCAAGACTTGTTCTTCTTGCTGTAATCTTTACAAGAGCAGACTGCCACATCTTTCTCCCACAGAGCAAGGAGCTAGTGGGTTCAAACTGCCATCCTTCTGGCTAGCACCCAAGCTCTTAACCACTGCACCACAAGGGCTTCTTAAAAGATGTTTACTTGTGTTTTAGTGACTATGCGAAGGTATTCTACTTTGTGGATCATAAGAAACTATGGGAACCATTGCAAAGAATGGGAATTCCAGGACACTTAATTATGCTCATGAGAAACACATACACAGACCAAAAGGTGCGGGTGCTGTATGGTTTAAAATTAGGAAAGGTATGTGTCAGGATTGTACCCTTTCACCATATTTATTCAATCTGTATGCTGAGCAAATAATCCAAGAAGCTAGACTATATGAAGAACACAGCATCAGAACTGGAAGAAGATTCATTAATAACCTGTAATATACAGATGGCACAACCTTGGTTGCTGAAAGCAAAGACGACTTCACACACTTACTGGTAAATAGTAAAGACTACAGTCTTCAGCATGGATTACATCCCATCATGAAGAAAGCAAAATTACTCATAACTGGACCAATAAACAACATTATGATAAATGAAGACAAGATTGTAGTTGTCAAGGATTTCATTTTGCCTGGACCCATCATCAAATGCCATGAAAGCAGCAGTCAAGTAATCAGATGGCATACTGCAATGGGCAAATCTGCTGCAAACGACTTCTTTAAACTATTAAAAAGAAAGGATGTCAGTTTGAGGATTAAAGTGCACATGACCCAAGCCATGGTATTTTCGAGGCATACAAAAGGTGGAGAATGAGTAAGGAAGACCAAAGGAGAATTGAAACCTCTGACTGAATGGTGTTGGCAAAGAACATCGACTATACTATACCATGGACTGCCAGAAGAATGAACAAATCTGTCTTGGAAGAAGTACAGCCAGAATGCTCCATAAAAGCCAAGATGGTGAGACTCTGTCTTACGTACTCTGGACATGTTATCAGGTGGGGCCAGTCTCTAGAGAAGAACATCACACCTGGTAAAGAAAAAGGTCAGTGCAAAAAGAAGACCCTCAGAGATCAGTTGGACTGAAAGAGTAGCTGCAACCGTGGGTTCATAGCAATAACTGTGAGGATGGTGCAGGACCAGCTAGTGTTCCATTCTGTTGCACAAAGGGTCATCATGAGTCAGAACCTACTTGGTAGCACCTTATAACATCAATTCTAAAAAAAAGTGAAAGAGCCAAGTGGGCACAAAGTGAGAAGGTAGTACCTTGCTTTGCCATGATGTTGTTGTTGTTGTTATGTGCCGTCGAGTGGGACCCGACTCACAGGGACCCCTCCTTGGGTTTCCGAGGCAGTATCACTGCGGAAGTAGATTGCCCCATCTTCCTTCCAAGGACCAGCTGGTGGGTTTGAACCGCCAGCCTTCTGGTTAGCAGTCAAGTGCCTTAGGCACTATGCTACCATTTTTGAATGCTACTTAAACATAAAAGGATTTAAGAGTAAAGAATCATGTTAGGGTTCAATGGAGCCCCATCATGCTTTATCAAAACAGGCAGCTTTTTCAATAATTACTTTGTCAAATATGAAAATATGGAAGACTTTATTCTACTGAGATTTAAAGATTTTATGTGAAAGGTAGTTTTAAAAATCAAATGCTAAATTATGTCTTAACAAAGTGGTAAGCCCTTTGAGGACTAAGGAAAGGCCCACTAATGGCATAATAAGGTTTCAAAGTACTTATTACATTCTTGCATGCACACCTGGGGACTGAGTAACTGGGGTTTATTTTAAGTTATTTTAAGTTCTGTGGACCCTAAAGCCTAGTCTCTTTTAGCTTTCTCTGCATCCAACCTCTCAAAGCTATTTTTAGCCTTTCTGTGACTTAACTGTATAAGCAGTGGGAGAATCTACTATGCATGCTTCGTTGCCTCCTGACTGACTGGTTCCAAAAGCAACCTTCAGCAAACTTAAAGTTGTCAGTTTAGTGAACTACAAAAGCACTTTGGGCCCTCTGTGCATGATGCATGACCTTGGGCAAACTACTTCTCAAGACTTCATTTCCTCATCAGTAAGAAGGGGATAATAATAGTATCCTATATTGGGTTAAGAACTGACTCGATGGCAACAGGTTTTTTTTTTTTTTTTTTTTTCTTTATTTGAGTTATGGTGGTAAGTGGTGCCATACACATAAATGGCTCAGTAAATGCTAAATAATTTTATTAAGAATCATCTTGTCTAATAATTAAAAATCTTTCCTTTCAACAGATTTTTTCCTCACGTAACCAAAATCTGAAAGATCCCAATTTCCTCATTTTATATATAAAGAGATTAAGATACCAAGAGTTAGTGGCTTTTTATAAGTGAAATGTTAAAACTAAATAGATGTCAAGTCTCTTGACTCTGAATCTATTATTTTCCACTATACCTTTTGGTCTCTAAAAACTTCTATGGAATCACTTACAAAATAATTAATTTAGCCCTGGATTTGACAATTAATTCCAGAGAAAAGAGTTAGGTTATTCTATCAAGGAATAATACAGCCACACGTTTCATTCCATCTTCATCAGGAAAAAGACAAATAATCATAAAAACAAATTTATGGAATCAGTTATAGGGCAACTTTAGTTATCATTTAAAACTCTTTCAATTGTATAGTCAATACCTATAATAGTCATTATATTAGGTATTATAGTAAGAATAAAGTTTATTAAGTCACAAAAAGTTCACTTATGTCTTGAATGTTATGCTTAAGAAAGCAAAGTAATTTTACTAAATAATTTTAGCAAATATTTCATCTAAAAGTTAATTTTTAGTAATGTAAAGTTAAAATAAGCTATATGGACAACTCACAAAAGTTCTCCCTGTAGCCATACCTGATAAATCAGGTTCTATTACTATCAGTACACAACGCACTGCCTTGGAGTCGAATCCGACTCACACAACCCCTCCTTGGGTTTCCAAGGCCATATCACTATGGAAGTAGATTGCCCAACATTCCTTCCAAGGAGCGGCTGGTGGTTTGAACCACTACCCTTCTGATTAGCAGTCAAATGCCTTAGGCACTATGCCACCAGAGCTCCTATTTCACTTACAATAACACTAGGCAGCAAGTTGTAAAGTTTTTACCTTTTTCTTATGAAACATACTCAGACACTTAGTGGATTTCTTAACTGTTCTATTAATTTGACAGACAATTCTAGACAATGATCTTGCCACACAACAATGAGTTTCACTAGTCTATTTAACTCACCATTATTTTTGGTGTGACATTACTAAGACGTACCAAGATGGCACTTCAATAAGGTACTTGCATAAAGACTTGAAACCCACAAATTACAGAGAGCTAATTGTTGGCTCTTGAAAGAGCTAAACCAACATAGCATTGGGACTGGTTACTGAGAAAATCACTTGAGACCAGAGTCTCTGCTTAGTGATTTCTGAAGCACTAATCACTTGACTGTTACATACAACTAACTTTATACAGTTTGTAGAACATTCATAAAGGCAGGAAGAAGGAGAAAAACACTTCCTCTCACTAAAATGTAATTCAAGGACAGCACAGATTGTAGATGTTAAAAAGGGCCAGACACAATCAAGTTGAACACTTAAGTTCGTATCCCTGAACCCTCAGGGACAAAGATTTATCTTTCTTTCTCTTAAGCAAACACTCATTTACCCACATGCATGTACACACTCACGTATACACATATACACTTTCTTATGTAAGAAACGAATGGGAAAAAATGGCCAATCTATGCATATTCTGTTTCAGTTACATTCTCCATCTTAGTACTCACATTCTTAAACATTCTGAAAATGTCAGAACATACCCTGGTACAGCATAATAGTGCTATGAAACAACAGAAAACTCATGCCTTTGTTATTCCTATAGCTCAGAAATCACAGCTGCTCATCAGAATCTTTTTGAGTTAGGAGCAACAGGATAGTCTTGTGGAAACAACGCATCTGCAGTCAGAAAATCTGCTTTCCAAACTCACTTACCTGCTGAATGAAAGTATACATTGCCTGGTACACAGTCAACACTCAAAATAGGTTTTCTTCCTCCCTACCTACAACAATTAGAGACACAGGATGATATAACGGAAGTGAGAGAGGTATTCATGAATTTGACTCCTCTTAGCATTTGGCTTCAGTAACATTCACTCTATATAAACAACTCTACTTAGAGATACCCGCTACATTTGTTCCTACTCTAACAATGAAAAAGTATTTTTCTACCATTTGTTCATAACATAAGTAAAAATGCTTAGATTTTTCAGAATTCCTGCTATCCATTATAGTTTGTTTTACAAATAAGCAAAAATTGTGTTCTTTTAGAATCAGCTGTACAATGGGTAGAGTATTGGTCACTTCCAGACATCCAGATAAGGAGAAGGGAATAAAGACGGCTTCTGGAACTTCTATCAGTTCCCTAGACTTCCAAATAGATGAGTAGTCATGTTCTCTCTTTTCTCCATCTTACTTTTGGCAAAAGCTAGTTAGAGATAAGTTAGATAAAAGCTCAACTTCATGTTAAAATAATTAAACAGTGCATTAGACTGCTAACCAGAAGTCTGGAGGTTCAAACCCACCAGACACTCCTCAGAAGGAAGGCTGGGCAATCTACTTCTGCAGTGATACCGCCTTGGAAACCCAAGGAGGGGTTGCTACGAGTTGGGTCTGACTTGATGGCAGTGTGTTCGGTTTTGGTTGGCTGTATAGCACAAAAACAGCATCAGAGATTTGACTTCTTTGACATTTAATAACAGAACAAAATTATATATTGAAGACAAAAGACAGTTCCAGGCACAGACTTAGGACAGGTGTTATGAAAAAGCCTATCATGGTGGTGAATGGGAATTTTAAGATCTGGAGAAAGTTATTAGTATTTACCCCTTGACAGATTATTAGCTACATGGGAAAGTATTAATAGAACAGGCATTTAGAAAATTTTTAAATATCAGACTTAGGAAATACATTCTCCTACCAATCATTTTTGAACACTGTCATTTAATTCCATTGTTACTCACCGCCATAGTGCCCGGTTACTCTTTTGGTTTTCATTTGCATTTAGTCTACATTATCACAAATAAAATTAAAAAACCACAAAGTTGCTATTACCCTTCATCATTTCCCCAATATATAAATTTTAATTGCTTTAAAATTGT
Source organism: Orycteropus afer afer (assembly GCF_000298275.1). Taxonomy (NCBI): domain Eukaryota; kingdom Metazoa; phylum Chordata; class Mammalia; order Tubulidentata; family Orycteropodidae; genus Orycteropus; species Orycteropus afer. The sequence continues at coordinate 7,662,065 of NW_006921706.1, forward strand.
GCAGGAAAGTACACTCTTGTGAAAGAAATGTCTTTTTATAAAATGGACTATAATTAATGAAATGGTTATCAGTTCAACACGTAAACACAAAACTTTACATAGTAAAAAACTGACCAAGATGCTTTTATATTAGAAACCAGTCGCCACTCAGTCAATTCTGACTCATGGCAGCCCCATGTGTCACAGGAGAACTATGCTCCATAGGATTTTCAAAGGCTGACTTTTCAAAAGTATGTCACCAGGTCTTTCTTTCAAGGCACCTACAGGTAGACTCATCAGTTAGCATCTGACCATGTTAACTGTTTACACCACCCACGGACTCTTTATACATTTTAGGTATTCAATATTCCATCTGCTTAGAGTAATACTTATTTGAGAGGAATATAATATTTAAACAAAAGACAGTATAGTTTAAGATTAAGTAATTTATCTAAATTTACTTACCTAGTTTGCTATTCACTTATTGATCTAGAAATTCTATGCATCATGAGATAACTGGTGCGAAATATCAGATACATAAACAATGAAAATTACTGACATTCAGCGTCTTTTCAGGGCGCTCTGGTGGTACAGTGGTTAAGGCACTTGGCTGCTAACCAAAAGGTCAGCAGTTCGAACCCACTACCTGCTCCGCAGGAGAAAGATGAGGCAGTCTGCTTCTTTAAAGATTTACGGCCTTGGAACACTTATGGGGCGGTACTACTCTGTCCTTTAGGGTCACTAAGAGTCAGAATCAACTCGATGGCAGTAGGTAGTGTAGTTCTTAAAAGGTTAAACACTTTTATGAAAAATCAGTATTTGGAACCTGTCATCTTAAAGAAAAAGCTAGAGCTTTACATGTTTTTCACTCTAATATAGGAAAAATTTGAAATAAGTTCCTCTAAGCATACTAAGAAAAATGATTTCAAGGGTGTGACTTTAATTTACAAGAATATCAGTCTGAGAAATTAACTTTGTAAGAAGAGAATGAATATACTTAAGAGAGAAAAGTCATTAAACGTTTTTGCATTCCACAAACAGCACAAGCATAAAAATGACTCAAAAAAGGGAAATTTTAACTAATGAAAAGATAATTCCAACTACAAACTGAAAGCAAACCAACTGATTTACACACACATTGCATATAGTATTCAACATTATATGCTAGCTGGCTCTGTATTTTATTTCAGGACAGAATCATAACTTCTTTATGAATGTAACAATGACGATCTCAAGATACTCATTACAAATCCTAATCAAATTTCACTCCAGAATTAGAAATCTGTTAAAATATTAGGTTTAAATAAATGTGATAGGTTTAATAAAAAACCAACGCATGCTATTTTTAATAGCAAGAGCTATATAAATTACAAACTCTTCATGTTTTGGTTACTAGACTTGATATATTAAAAAATAAGCAATATTCTCCATCCAGAGTACTCTAATGCTACTTTTTTTTAAAAAAACATAGCTTAGAACTTGCTCAATCTTTACAAAAAGCCGCAAGAGGCATCGCATTAGCTACCTACTATCTTGCACCGCAGAATTGTGTTTGCTGTTTTTAAATCCACAGGTTTTGCTCTATGAGGTTCCAGAAAGCAGCAACTTTATTTTCTTCTGTTACTAATTATTTTAACTTAAAGATCATTATTCTATCACTAATATCCTGCTGTATTCTCAATTGAGTTGTTCTATTTATCCCAAAGGTAGACCTTATGTATTACCATTACAAAAAAATAATTATTTGCATAATACTTTATGATTTTACATCTATTACAAACACATCACAGGGAGCCTGATGATGCATTCAGCTGCTTGTCATTCACCACTTCAAGACCCTTCAGAATCAAACAAGGGGGAGGGTCACACTTTGCTAATGACAGAAGTATTAAATTGAATATAAATAACCAACCTTGAAGTTTGAAAAATACAAAAGAAAAAAACAAACAAAAAGATCATCCACGAGTATGAATGAAACAGTTTCAATCTGTAAAACTCCACGTCTTAATACAGAAAGAGGAAGGCATCTGAAGATTCACACATCTTCTATTGTGATATTCATCTGAGTTGCCTAAAACTATGCTACATAAATAAAGGAAATTATGATCTTTCTCTGAGTTTTGTAAATTGGTATCAAGATAATACTAAAATTTACTTCTCCTATTTACAAATTACAGCTTTTAGTAAGCATTATCACAAACAAAAATAAAAATCACAAAGTCATCATTTCATACTTGTAAAATAATCTGAGTATCAATTTTCTGTTACTCTAGCCTTAATCTTATAAATATGCATATTAAAAATGTTTTGGAAGGAGTTAATAATGATCCCGTGTGTTTACAAATTATGTTGTTTCATAATTTTTTCTTGGGAAAACAATTACTAAGAAAACTGTTTAAAGCTTCTATTATTTTCCTCCATACCCACTACACAAGATAAAATGCATAAAATATTGATTGCTCAGTTATGTCACCTCTAGTCCAAATGCCCACAGCACTTGGAGCTTTTTGTAAACAATATGCCTCTACACTAAATACATATCCCTTGAGCTATCACCTACTTAACATTTTAAAAAATTTTAGTTTCAAATACAGTAAAACACTACCATCTTAAACACATACACATGCACACACACACACACACACATTCTGGAGTGTGCAGAAAAGGAAGGAGGTGGAGGGCAGAGGAAGAAATGGAGCACGTTGTTGTTTTTCATTCATGCAGTATAGTGATGTCAGTGTCTGCAGCAGCAGCCGCGGCGGCAGGAGCCTTGACCTGTGGAGGCTAAAATCCACTGAAGTCAGAACCTTGCAGAATTCAAAAGAAACTGAGTATATAATGGCTTAAAAAATTAAATCAACTATTCATACTATGGATTTGAAATGGCTAAGCAGACAGAATAGATTAGTTGAACAGTTTTAATTTGGGTTGGTTGAGGAAGGCAAGATGGGATGGCAGAGTAGGATTGGGATAATATAACAGGGAACTGGGGGGCACAAGAACCTACATTCAAAATCACCTCTGTGTAAGAAACTGACAAAACCACCTGGCCTTACAAAGGAAGAAAAATACCTCTAGCACAGAAAGCCCTTCCATTCCCAGTACAAGCTCTCTGATGATGCAAATCTGTCTGCTGCACAACCAGACTCAGAAAAGTGTTTTCATCATGATTGCATTAAAATTGTATTAAAGTCGGATGTGCCATGCTACAACAAAGAGGACAGCTTTAGCCTGAGCACAAATTTCATTAAAACTACTTGATGATGGAGCATGCAATTCCTGAACAATTAGGCTTTTTTGAAAGATGCAAAAAACAACTTACACTATAATGTGTAGATGTTTGTGTTTTATCAACAAAAGGCGAAGAGGTACTAGATGGCCATTACTGTTGCTGTTAATTGCTGAAACTACTCTTACACTGCCCACAAAACCCTGTGTACACAATCTGCATTGCTTATTTTATCACTCTTATATTAGTCCCTAAAATAAAACTCGGAAACTCAATTTATGCACTGTTGAAGTTAAATCACTCAGAAATTTATGTAACAGCTGCCTTCTTTTCCTTTGTTAACTCTCATTTAATAGAGCTCCAGAAAATGTGCAAGGGAGTTGCATATGGCATTAATCTGTTAGAAAATGGTGGCCTTTTCTATAAAGTACAGCCAAAGATGTGTGTTTAGTTGTGGTCATTATTAGGGCGATCACGTTGTTTTCATTCATTCATTCAGGATTTGCTGGAGGATGTCAGTTTCTGCAGCAGCTGGCTTGACCTGGGGGAGGAGTAGAGGAGCAAATTCCTCCTGGTGCATACAGATTACAGGATGTATTTCTTGGTGCTCCTGTACACATCCCACTACACTACATCCTACCCTGATTCACCATCAAGTGGTCTGAAAACAAGTGCCTTAGCAACATACTAATTACAGGTCTGAAATATTACAACAAAAACATCAAAACTGCAATCTGTCATAACAGACAATCACTTTCTCCAAGTCTAAGACCATCATCAAGAAAACTCCATTTAAAAAAAAATCCACATACCACATAAACATTATTCAGACAGTGTCTCTCTTCCAGCCCGAGATTTTTTCCAGTCAGTATGATCTGTTCCCTCCACAATGCAGCGGCAGCCGCGGCAGCATCTGTAGCTGTAGGCTGGTTATCTAATGACATTAAATACTCCACTCTCCCTTATGAGCTTTACGTCTCTGTTTTGGCTAATCTTCCTTTTCTCCCCTAGGACTCAACTAGGTTATTCACTATGTCCCTAGACATACACCAATCCAAACCAGAAAACATTACAAGAAGCTCACAGAATCCACCAGCTCACCATTACCTTTGACACCTAACAAAAAAGAAACTTAAGCTTCTTGAACAGTTCAACTGAACTGTTAAGTGGACTTAAAAGTGGAAGGAAAAAGTGAGCACAGTGCACAAAAAAGTCTTCAGAAATTTAGCATAAATTGGGCATAAACCGCTTCCAATACAGTATTGCTTTGATGCATATGATGCACACAGAGAAGACAGACTTTAAAAAAAAAAAAACTACACATTTCAATTGCACATTCAAAATTGTCCTCTGTGCACAAGCAGCAGTTTTACATCACATCTCCAAAAAATGACCATATCCCCCCAAAAAAGAAAAGGAAAACATCATCCCGGAGTTACAGGCACGTTAGGAACTTTGTACAAAGCACAAAGAGGCTGCAGAGATTACAACCACCACCTTACCAGCTGCTAGAGAGTTTGTGTACATGTTTAAGTGTTTCGCCCAGCTCCTCCTTTTCCAACTACAAACAGCATACTCGCGAGCGAGCTAATCATCTATTAAAACTGAAAACCCTTTCGGTGCAGGCGAATGATGGGAGATAAAATCTGAGGGACGGCATAAGGGTCAAATAAGTGTTGCAGTTTTCGGTTCGCTCAGCCAAGCCCCGCAGCGACCGTAGGGGGTGAGATTCCCAAAGCCACTTTCACACCTTCGATAATGCACTAGCAAAGAGAAGCCCGGAGAGGCTGAAGTTTCCACGGAGGGCACCGTCGGGGAGACGCAGCCCGAGAGAACGGGAGGGTTGGGCTCGCTACCTCTGCATACAGGCGAGCCGGGGCTCCGTCTCTCAGGTGAGCTGCTCCTCCGGCGGCTCTCAGGGGACCGCCTTGGGCGGCCCTT